>NC_041375.1:6460875-6538375 GCF_900634415.1 Cottoperca gobio | reverse complement strand
ACTGGACGACCAACTGTCCTTCAAGTGCCAACATTGCTGCAACAACCTGCTCCTGCAGACACACTCTGTACAACATCAAGAGGATACGTCCCCTACTGACCCAGAAGGCAAAGCGGGTTCTTGTTCAGGCTCTTGTCATCTAACGCCTTGACTACTGCAACTCCCTCCTTGCTGGACAGCCAACATGTGCCATCCGACCTCTACAGCTCATCCAGAATGCAGCAGCCCGACTGGTCTTTAATCTACTGAAGTTCTCCCACACTACACCGCTTCTCCGCTCCCTTCACTGGCTACCAGTGGTGGCCCGAATCTGCTTCAAGACTCTGGTGCTGGCCTACCGTGCTGTGAATGGATCAGCCTCTTCCTACATCCAGACCATGGTTGAACCATACACCCCAGCAAGTTCACTTTGCTCTGTATCGGCTAATCGGCTCGCCTCTCCCTCACTACGAGTGGGACCCAGATTCCCCTCAAACAAAACCCGCCTGTTTGCTATCCTGCCTCCAGAATGGTGGAACGACCTCCTCATTGATGTCAGGACAGCAGACAGTCTTCACACCCTCCGTCGCAGACTGAAAACTCATCTTTTTCGACTGCACCTCGGCGAATGAGAGAAAAGAGAAAAAAAATAAAATAATTCATTGTATGTTGCACTCACATTAGTTTGGCTTATTTGTAGCTAATGTACTGTTCGTATCCTCATGATTGTTTCCCCTTTTTGTAAGTTGCTTTGGACAAAAGCGTCAGCTAAATTAACTAATGTAAAAATAAATACAAAATAATTGAAAAAATTAAACGTTTCATTATCTCCGTCAAGGAGGTTATGTTTTCGGTTTGGTTTGTTGGTTTGCTTTGTTGGAGACTTGGCCGAAGGGTTTATCTTGGGCCGAGGAAGAACCAGGCAGAACCTTTCAGTAATGGAAACAGCCTTGGTGGAGGTCTGCGCCTTTCAGTGCCCTTTTAGTTGTTAATGTGTTTATGCTAGAGTCTTGAACATTTACCTGATGCTTTGTTTTTTATGACTCATTTAAGAGATAAATATATATTTTTTGTTGACCTTTGAGAATTTCTACTATAGAGTCTTCATCTGATAGGACAGTTTAAACTGGGGAGGCAGGTGGGTTCCTGCTGTCATACTATATATTTTTGAGTACAACAGGGCTGAGCAGAGATATATATATACAATTATGGACAGCTTGAAGCACTGACAGGTGAATTGTTGTCATTTGTTTGAGTTTTTCCTGTAAATTATACTTCTAAGTTGTTATATTTTTCCTTAGTAAGTTTAAATGGCTGGCTGTTTTACCTTAAGCCGTAATGCCAGTTGTATATTTTTGTCCTCCTTACCCTTCCCATGCTATCTTTAAGCGCAACTTATATCAACTGCTGCACATAAGTGCCCTCTGTTAACCACGTGAATAGTAACTCCTGCTCTACTGCGATGAAATTTCACTTCAATCATTATCTAATGATCAGAATGTCTTCTGATAAATGATCATAAATACAAGTCCATGACAACACTTGCATTGTGTGATCGACTGTACTCACATTTAAAAAGAGTTCCCACAGGGTGGGTTACTGCTCCATAGCACCTGTCCAGAGATCTTTTTAACAAAGCTCCTCTTTTTTACCTGTCAACACTAACATTTTAAGCAGGCAAATGCATTCACTTTGGCAAATATTTTCAAACAGCTCAGATTTCAGCTTAGTGTGGGCCAAATTGGAAAGACACAGATGCTTTTTCATGCTGGCTTAGTGTGGGTGTGTAATCAGCCTGTATCTACTATGTTGTACTTGGGAGTGTCATGGGCCTGTAAACAGACTTGCATGTGTAATGCTACTCCATAGTCATGTGCTTTTATGAGAGCCATGTAGTGTTCTTTGAGGTCACACAGCGATGATTTGGCCTAGCCTTAAAGGGGAACAGAAGTGGAGACAAAGAGCTGTGAGCTTCTTAGTCTCCGTGGGAGACACAAATGAGCAATTTTGTCCTTGTGATGTCACAACCAGCTGGAACACATTTTCACACTTTCCATTTTTCTGCACATTTAAATTTAATCAGGCTGTGACTTCGGAGCGACAATTTCTCTGGACCTCTCTGATAGCCATTTCTTCTTCCCAGGGAATAGAAGGGAATGTGTCTCAATTGAATAATCACGTTTGTTATTCCTGCGGTGTAGCACAGAGGGATCAATATTAAATCAAATGAATATCTCTCCTCTGCAGCCCAAAAAAAAGAAAACTACTGTAAGCCCTGGTGCTGTAGTGCCATCAGTCATCTGAAAAATCTAGAGGTGCTCTGAAGCCAACAAACCATGTGGGGAAGTGAGTGAGTAATGTTCTCTTGTACCTTAGAAGCTATTTTGCTCCGTGCCCTTGAGCAACTTACTTAACCTGCTACTGCTCCAGTGGAGCCACACTAGAGGTGAGGTTTATATGCAGCATTAAAAAGGATGTGAAGAAAATCGTAGACTAAAGACTAAATAAGCAAGTAAAAAACACATGCCGGTATTATCGATCAACAATTTAGGGCTCAAAAAGTGAGTTAATCTGCTTCATCAGGATTGCATGGGTGTGGTCTGATCACATGGTCCTCAGATTCTGATTGAAAGGTTGCTAAATTGAGACTGGTGCAAGGAACTACATGATGATCACCTTTAACCAACTGAGCCCTTTACACTTAAAACTGGTGAAAAACTGTCCTGACTTTAGCAGAAAGGAGTATGTTCATTCAGGATCCCATCACTCGTACTAAGATACAATGGGTGGTAAAGGATACATATTTTCAGGGCCTTTAAGATAGTGATTGTAACAATATGTCAGTTCCATAATTGAATACAATGCTGACAAGGCGTGCGTCCAACCATTCTTGATGACTGAATGTAGATAGTCAGTGATACACCCTGTAAATCTCCAAACTAATTCATAGATTTGTCAAACTGCCAACTGTGCAGTATGTTTCAATATGATCAAATTATGCTGTGTTTGTTATTTTATGCATAATTTAATCGCTGTATGTATTTGCATGCAACAGTGCTTCTACAGTCACTCCTTGGGGATTGGTAATTCTCATTATATTTTGCAACATATTTTCCATTATTATCTAGTCTTAATCTAACCCATTACAATGCACAAGATAAATCAAAAACCTTTTGTTTTTTAACAAGGTTGGCTGAAAATATACATAAAATAGCAAAACAACAAACACATCAAACCTTGACTCACACATTATTATTATTGTTTTATTACATTTTGTGATAGACATTTTTTTATCCAATCTAGATTTAGTATGAATTCCAATATGTTAAATTAAGGGCCTTAGTTTGAACTGTTAACATTTTTAAAACAGTGCATTTGTACTGAAAGGACCTCTGATGGCGATAATGAATTAGAAAAAGCTGCAATCTTATGGTTTTGTTTTCTAGAAAAAAGAAGCCTTATGAATTCCAACAAAAAGGCATTCCTCTACATCCAGGGGTCTTCTTAAAGGTCGAAACAAGAGTTGTGTGTTTCAAGTTGCATTCAAAATGTGCCTTTTAAAAAGCTATATGTATTTATTTTTCTTTATCAATGTGTGGATTATATTTGTAGGTGAGAATATCTTTTTTTTCCCGTTTACCTACTCTACGACCAACAGAGAAGTTGGCTCGCAAAATGCAAATACAATAGTAAAACCAGTCGTTCACATCTGTTTTGTAAAGGCTTACCAAGGCCTCACATACAGCTTATAATTAGGCACTAAAGATTTAAATAAGTACTTACCATTCAAAACATGGCATCTATTTTGAAAATCTGAATGTTGAATGCTTTATATTTTCTCAACATGGCCTACTCAGCTTTTTATCCTCAGTCTTTTAACTGTTTTTTTCTTTCTTCTCTCCTCTCTGCAGTGCAACAATGACTATGCCCCAGTGTGCGGCTCCAACAATCAGAACTACCAGAACGAGTGTTTCCTGCGCAGGGATGCCTGCAAGCAGCAGTCTGAAGTACTCATTATGTCAGAGGGCGCCTGTCCTGCTGGTATGTACATTTACATTATGGCGCCCACACAGATTTAAAAAGAAGCAAATTCACATCACAATCTCACTCATACACACTTGCAATTTAAACCTAATCCAATTTGAATATTGTATATACAGTAGTTAAATGTTCACACTTAATTATTCTAATCATCACTATAGGCTTCCAGTTGATGGGGTTCAGTAAAAATGATAGAGTGATGCATTACTTCAAAGGAATCACAAAAAAAAATGCATGATGAAAAGATTGCTAGAGGTGACAGACTGATGTAATGTCCCCAAGTTTAATGTAACAAGCACGACTACAATGACAGTGACATGTATTCTCAGTGAACAGGAAGATTTCATCACAGCCACACAATGTCCTCACGAGAAACCCAACACTGCATAGTTGTTAAACAAGTTAATTTTACAGTTTATTTAAATCCGGCGGGTTAAACAGAAAGTAGAAGAAAGCTTGACAGTGATTACTTTTCGTTATGTAATGTCAAAATAAATGCCAAAATATAAAATGAATATACTCGCAAAACTGTCTGAGGTAATTACTGTAACACTGTTGCCAAGAGGCATGCTCAGCAAAGCAGAACATTGAATGACTGAATCAAACATCGTCGTGATGGCCACTTTATTCTTTTTCTGGAATGTGTAGAAATGTATTTTTCTTTGATCTTCTTCAAAGACCCTGTCTACACTTAGTTTTAAAATGCATCTTGGGCAATCGGATTCCAAGTGAACGGTGCAAAACACAGGTGTAAACGACGACGCATTGTAAACGACGACGCATTGTAAACGACGACGCATTGTAAACGACGACGCATTGTAAACGACGACGCATTGTAAAAGACACATCGTGATCCGATCACTCCAACCAATTGGTGGTCCGGGACGTATTTGACGACATCTTTTGTGGTGTAAACGTTAATTTGTCTTGATGAGTCCCCGACAAGGACGTAACAGGAAAGTATGTCCTCAAAGCTGCAGCTCTCCTTATGCTTCTCTTTTCTCTCGTCTCCAGTTGGTTCCCACATTGTGTAAACTGGCTTTGTCCACAACATCTGAAATTTCTGAAAAGCCCATATAAATGACAAGTGTGTCCATGATCTTGGGTTAGGGTTGCCTCGAACACACCAAGGAATAGACCCAGTGTGTATGGTTTTGATTTGTTGTTCTTCTTCTTCTTTTAAAGGTGCAATTTGAGTTACTGTAGCGTCCAATCTGCCCTCAGTCCAACATGGGGGGAGGAAGTATAGCTGCTATAGCTATCTTTTTAAAGGTACAGGGATTACATTTAGTTTAGTTTAGTTTTTTAGTTTAGTTTAGTCTACCTGTGATCGGATCACCCAAGATGCATAAATGCGAGGGACCCAGTGAAGCTACTTGCATTATCTTTTCCCTGAAATAAATACTCACTATATGACAAATAAAGTATAAGAAAATAAAAAGATAGTAATGCCTCAAAATATGAATAAACTATGTTTTAATTGCTGTCATGTGGCCATGGTACAAACAGCATAACACTTTTTCATATACTCCACTGAGGCAATCCCCCGCAATGAGTGATTAGCTTCTGTCCTGTTTTTATCTTTTTATATTCTTCAACAATTGAATAACTAGTTGTGGGTTATCCTACTGTGTTGGGAATAATCTTTTCTTTTTTGTTTGTTTTTGGAACAACTTTTTTTCTAAGAATATAGTTTCCTTTTCCAGTATCGCTTATGGTTTTCATCTTCCCTTTGCCTGGAAAAAAAAAAAGCACTCCGTGTAATTATCTAAGATAATTGGGATTACTGTTTGCTGACATAGTTTGATGTTTAAGCTGCTGAGTCTTCAGTCGCCAAAGGTCAAGCACTTCATTAGCCGTGTTATGGAGACCAGTAGTGCTGCTCGGAGTACGCAGTGCCATAAAGTTAAAGGTTCTTGATCATAAAAAGGTTTGGGAACGGTTATATGAATTCTCTCTATAGGTAGTAGTAGAAATACGATCCTCGTAAAATTACAACAGTTTAAATTTGATGACTGAGCATAAGGTTGGACTGTTTTAATTAAACGCACAGTTTCTTTTGTATATGCTGCCATGAATAGTACATGAAGTATTCTTTTTGAAAATAATCACAGTGACTGAAATTACTCTTCTGATCTAATGATACATATATTACATGTTTCTATTTACAAAAACAAAAGCAGGCAGTTGTTATCTCATTAGAACATGTGTAATTATATTTGGCCTATGTAATGCGTTTACAATTCCAAACGGATCAGCATATACTTCAGAAAAAGCATTCCTTAAAGCCCACTAAGGAATTCTTTCTGAATCTACCAATTAGTGAGTCATGTTTTGAATAATGTGCTTAGTTGTGAATGAGTGAATCCACTGGTGAGGTAATGTTGGCTGTTTCTGAGGCATATGTGAATCACTACTTAGGCTAAGGTAGTACTGCTGGTTTGAGTTGAGCAGTCGCTGAGTCAGTTAAACTCAGTTACAGGCAGCAGGCATAAGTCCATTAAAAGGCCCTTGAATGGGCACAGCTCGGCAGAGGGAACATGTGGAGGCCGAGTTGGAGATGTTACTGCGGCAACAGTAGTGCTGTCTGTGCCAGAAGGCAGGACTGTGCACAGTCACATGAAATGTCCAGCCTTTTCTTTAAATTGCTTGTGTGTGTTTGAGTGGCCCTTTTCAAGACATGTGATAGTAGTGTAAGCCAGTGTGTGTTATATGGATTTGTGTATGTTTTGAAAGCATAGAGACGCCTTTCTCTCAGCCACAAGCAGGGCTTTTGTGAAGTTAACTCAGGGTTCAAACAAAGGTGTTTTTGTGGCGTAGTCTTCCAAATGAACAGTGGTTCGACAGTACAGAATATGTTCTATGAAGCGTCACATGTTATCCTTAGATGTACACTTTATTCTGGCATTCATCCAGAGCAAGGCCACAAATAATCAATGTTCAGTTCAGTGGAATTTGAATCTCTCTCTTTCTTTCTAAGTAAAGCGCTGTGGTTAAAATTTTGAATACTACAGTTTTTGGTGATTCTGTGACTTGAAAATAAATTGCACTTTGTTGAATAATATGCAGCCTTGAGACAAACAAACAAATGATAAAATAAAAAATGTTTTTACAGAAAGTGTTATATTATATATTAATGCAATATTGGCCCAGTGATAAAAATAACGAAATACTATTTTAAATATAAATAAAAGCATAAAGAGTGTGCTGCCTTTTATCTTTAAAATCCTTTGGATATGGAGCATTTAAGATCAAACGTAACAGAGGAAAGAAGGTATAAAACACCTTCATAGGAGTTTCAGTCCGTCTCATTCCCAGGTCGTCAAATACCAACATTTTGTCACGGCCCTCTGCATCTCATACCGACACCCTTTTCCCGCCAATTAGAGACGAGTCAGGCTTTCAACTAAATCCAATGTTAACCCAACCGCGGTTATATCAGACGCTCAGAACAAGTGCGCGGGATGTGTGGTGACATAGTATAAAGAACGACAAAGTCCACATAGGTAGGACGTCGGGGTGGATGTTCAGGTCAAACAGGTGACTTTCACCCAGGAGACCGCTGCTCGTGTTCCTGGTGAAATCAAATCGAATGCCACTGCAATTAAACTAAACAAATAGACATTGCTGTGGTGACTGTGAAGAGTGTATGATTCACAACTCATCAAACCTTTCAGTGATCTGCATCTGTCTTCATCTTGTTTCTCCACTCATTTATTGAGGTTTTACAGATAACAGTCAAAATGTGAGCAGGTTTAGTTTGTGGTAGATTCTAAAAGGTCAAAGGCAGCTGGAAAACTGCTCTCCTCAGGAGGTTGACATGTTTCAGTGGAAAACTCAGAAATGATAAAAAATTATAGTAATTTAAATGTGTCTTATTAAAATATAGTTCTCATTTAGGTATTTAAGCTTTCATGACACATCAAAGTGATGTCATCACTGCAATACAATAGTAAATAATAATGGCAAACACTTAGTACTATTGTATATAAAGAGGAAAATAACACTTAAAACAAAACCATTCCAAATACAGTCAGTTTAAAGTGATACAACCTTTGATATCATACAGATTACAAGATTGCGTTTCATTTGGACACGCGAGGTGGCTGTGTGGGAGTGTTCTTACATAAGCAAGTGTTGCACACAAACCTTTCATGTGGAAAAGTAGGCCAGGCAGCTACTTCTGAAGTGTTTCCTCCCTGCTCTCCTCACCACTTAGCCATTTAGTTGATACTCTGAGCTAAGCTAGCACAAAATGAGTGCAGAAGTGGAAAATGTTAAGATATCACGAATACCAGCGATACGAGTGACTAATTCTAAGGAATGCAAACAGCAAAAACTACTTTACCCAAGCTGTACATGTACTGCCACAAAGCCTTCTTTCTCTCTCATGTTCCCTCTCTCTGGATCTCTCTCTGTCCTCCTTTCCATTTCCACCTTCCAGAATCCCATTAGCACCGACAGTACACAGTGTAATGGATATATGTCAGCTTGCAAGTGCCAATACTTGTTTTCCTTGCTGGGTGGAGGACCATCATGAAACAGATATCTCTGGGGGAAACACTTGTCATATTAGCGGATCAGTGTTAAAAAAAACAAAAATGTAATGTTGAGAAAGAAATCTTATTACATGTAGTCGTTTTTGATCATATCACATGTTCTTCATCAGCATAGAGTTTATGGACTTTACATTTTCCTAAATGTTTCTTTTTTTGTAGCAATACAATTGAATAAGTCAGAATTTTAGGATCATTACCTCATGAAGTAGTTATTCTTAACATGTTCACAAACCTTTTACCACCTCCAACAAGAGACAAGGGATTCTCTTGTGGTTTTCATTTTTAGGGCAGATTGTTATTTTTCAGTAGCGTCCACATAGCCGTGTCACAGCCATTATTGTCAGCCACTGAATACTGAGTAAGAATAACAATGGCTTTAAGAGACTTCAGTTTATATCGCCTCAGTAGAAGTTGATAAGGAAAAGTGCCAGTTATTCATATTCCCTTTTTAATTTAAACCTTTAATTACTTATGACCCATTCCGTCACATAACCAGGTATCTGCTTGTGTTACTGTACAGGACAGACCCGCAGACACCTTCTCTGTTTTTACCAAATCAAACAGCCACCTGACAGCACAGTTTCATTTGCTCTCATTAACCCTCTTGGACGCTGCTGAGGCCAAGAGGCCAGACGTTAGAGTCTGCTGTCATTCCAAACAGTAAACAGGAGGCCTGCTGAGGTGCCAGTTTCATGTTAAGTGACGACACTGAGGCATAGACGAACATGATACCATAGCCTTCTGTTTTTTATATCCCCAAGGAAAAGCATATTGTAATGGCTGCCATAGAAAGAAAATTGGGTTTGTATATATGTTAGCTCATTATTGACTTTACAGTGCAACATCTGAATCTGATTCTAGTCTTTATTACCTCCACGTCACAGGACGTTCTGATTCAGAGGCCTATGAGGAAGAGCTCTCAGTGGTAAGAAGCCAGTGAAAGCTAATTACCACAGGATGGTACCACTTTTCTATTACAACAAGTGCTAGCCCAGCGCAGTGAAGCTAATGTGAAGCATTAGCTTAACGAAGTGAAACAAACTACTATTTTCCCCAAAGGAGAGAGTTTAGCTAAGGCAAGCGCTTACATAGCACTTTCCAACTCAGTTCACAAATGTAAACAGTGCAACTTCCTGAAAGTCATTAAATAGGGAGTTGGGAGAAGGTTTAATTGACGCAGTGTTAAAATGTTGATGACATGTTTAATCACCATTCTGTCGCTCTGCAATCCCAGAGCACCAACAGATGACAGGAGCCATATGTTTATGATGATTTAAGAAGCACACTCTGGGTTATCAGTAGACCAGGAGCTAAATGAGATTCAGTGTCAGTATCATCACACATACAGTACAGGAGAAGTCATCAATACACCACTAATTCTCTGTGTTCAAAAGAAAAAGCCTTGTCTCGTCAGTGCTAATTGGTTGCATCAGAATTGTAATTACTTTAAGCAATGATAGTGTAATACGTTATTGATCTGTAAGGAGATTTTCTTTTTGCTTGCTCTCCTCAAAGGAGGTCAGCGGTCAAGATTAGCTACATAGCAGCAGCCCAGAGGTCTTTCTGAAGGATACTTTAGGCTGGGAAAACCCTGTCGCTGAACAGAACGACAGCGTTAGATGATTCTGCAAACTCCTGCATTACATCCAAATGCCAATGTGTGCTTTCGGTAATATCTTAGCATGGTGACTGGTATCGTTAATGTTGGGAAAAGAAAATGCGAGCATTAATTGCAGGTCTGTGACACCTATTTACCCCCTACACCTCCAAACCATACTTTCTGCCTTGCTATTGCCTAAATTGGCACGTTGGCATTGGCCCTGAATCTTTACATGCAGAATCATGCACATAGATCCTTGAGATACTGAGCTTTGACCATGAAAAGTATTCTCCAATGGCAATCAGGAAGAAAACGTCTGCAGTGTTGCCAAATTAGAAGTTATAAAGCCTTTTATTGTCATTGTACAGAATACAGTCAAATTAGGAGCACTGCTCCCGATCAGTGCAGTTAAAAAACACAGAATAAGAAACCACAAAAACAAATCAACTTCAGCAAACAAACAGCCACAGCCAGGTTCTAAAATAGTAAGAAAAATAAATAAATACAATGAAATTTTGCATTTATTGTGATGGCTGAGATTGTAATTGTGGATCTGTATTCTATCCTGAAAGGCATTTGGTCAGTAAGATGATACTTGTGGGCAGACGATTAAAAACCCATGTGTCCTACTGAGCTGAAAATGTTCCTTTTAAGTTCTGCTTTGATGGAAGGTAATTTCAAAGGTGCAAGAACAGCTACTGTAGCCTTTAAAGCTTCAAAAACTAAAGATTCAGGTTTGTGCAAACCACAGCTCAACATCACACAAGTGTTGCAATTGGAAATATTGCACAAGGGTTGTGTTTGAGAGTGAACGACTACAATTTGAGAGATTTTAAGTTTTTGGACAAAGAGTGAAGTGGTGCCGCTTGTGTATCCCACAAGTAGTTTGATATATAACACTGCCTTCCATGCCAAGTGTGTGTGTAATTGCTTCTGATGTAAGCAGCAAAGTAAGGTTAATAATAGTTCCCCTGTTTCAAGCAGCTTTTCCACTCTTCTAATTAATCGCTCAAACTATAGAAAATCACCTGAATCATCTATTGTCTACGGAGGGAACCATTCTTTCTCTTGGCACTCCTCCTCTGCTCTCTTACTCAACCTTCAGTGCCTCTCACACAATACAATTGTGTGGTATCTCCTCTTCCTGACCCTTCATTTGGCAGACAAGCGAGCAGAAAAGTACGCTTGTGCCTATCTCCCATGCCATTTTGTTCTATTTTCTAATGCCAGTCTTTCTCTCCTAAAACCTCTGCTCTTGTACAGATACTAAAGGTTTATATTGATCTCCCATGAACCCCTTCTGACTTCAGCCTGATCCTTCAAGCTAAGCCTTTTCATGAAACACTGCACATTTAGTGTCCCCCATGTACCAAGGTCAGTGAAATTCTGCAGATTTAAAAGGTGGTAAGAGAGTTGAGGGCACTTTCTTAAAGGTGTACACTGCATTGTTTACATCCGTGTTTTCTAGCTGGCAGTCTTCTTCTCTGCCTTCGTGGAGCCTTTTATCTGTTTGTCCATTAACGTCACCAATTGTCGTGAAAAACTGTGAACCTCGTGGCAGGTGTGTGCCAATGTATCCTGTAGTGTGCGCATAATACAAACTTAAGAGGGAAAAACTTATAAAATCATTCTTCCAGAGCAAAAGAAAGTCCACAGGGTTCCTTTAAATACATTTTCAATGGGTTTCTTTTCTCCACTCTTGTGGAACATTCAGGATACTCAAGGGGGCGGCCTTACGGGACACTTTAACAAGATCAGAGTGTTTACTTTTATGAAAGATCAACCCCCTACTCTTTCATTCATTATGTTACACAAAAAATAGCTTTATTTCACTGAAGAAGGGGATGAGATGCATTTGTCATTTTTGCCTCATTCGCCTCATGCAGAGTTTAGTCTGACTGAACTTTAACACACATGTACAACCTGAGAGATTTACCATGAAGACCATTTTCAGTAGGGATTATTGACCCCTTATTCAGGAAGTATTAACAGTTATTTATGATGGCCCTTATTTTGAGATGCTTATGATGCTGGGCCAGATGCTCAACTGCTTATTTTGAGCAGTTGAGTAAGTTTAATGTTGTTTATTAGGATTAGTTGTTACCTTGGCAACTACTCCTCGTGGGCTCCATAATGAAATATACTGTATAAAAAAGAAAAGTTTATTTATATTGCATTTAAAACAATAATATTTAACAATATCACCATTACATCAAGTGCAATAAAATAACATGACATACAAACAAATAGAACAATACACATATTGATCAATCTCAATACATTTGCACATACAACAAAACTTATATATCTTGTTTTGTAGGCTTGTCTTTAATTGTTTCATAAAAAGTATTTTATTAGAATATTTAAATATGTGGCAAATTATTCATTGGCTCTATGCATAACTGTTTATTTTCATGGCATTGGTCTTTGAATTGGGTAATGTTGCGGGACAAACGTTCCAATTTCGGTACGCCATTTGTTTCAGCCAACACATCAGTGTCTTCGGGTCAGACCCTCCTTGGTTTGAGGGGGTAAGGAGGGGTTTTTTTTTAACTACCACGTCTATTTCCACAACTGCACCATTTAATGGACTGAATTATTCAATGAAAAAATTCAGTGCAACAAAAAGAATAAATATTTTTAGAAAAATTCTAATTTCAAATTTGCTGTAAAATTTCATTTTGGAGGCAGTCCTATCTCACTAATTTATAATCACATAGTTTGCCGGGTTGCTTTCCCACCGTCTGCTGCCCTGACCTCAAAGAATCATCACACTGGAGACATGGTTTTATCCCATCACAAATGTATTTTATCGACCCAAAGCTCACGTCATTAAAGTATCAGGACTGCTCTCCGGTCAGACTCCATGTGTTTAGTGTGTGCACCTCTTCTTATAAACCCCTCTCACATGAGTATTCATATGGAGCTGAGCTATTATCCTCCTACAGTCCTCTGAGGCCCTGCGTCTGGTCTCTGGCCCTGGGCATTTTAGCACATTGCTTTATGCCGCGGCTCAAGTTACACGGTGCCTGTTCTTCGAAGTGCTCATCAGTATCCCTTTCACAGCCATATTGTTAAGCAGTTCAGTGAGCTCAATGTGTTTGAGGGAGCTTCACACAGATTCAATGTGAAAGCCGTGGAGAAGGATTCGCTGACACCCAACTGGAAACAGAGTGTCTTCCCCCAGTCCTACCACGGAAAGGTCCACAGTTGGGGGTGTTATCATCAATGTGCTGCTGTAGAGTGGAGAAGAGGCATGATGCTCAAAGCCTCAGGGCACCCTGCACTTTTCTCTTGTTGAAATCTGACTCCCAGCATCACTTTCTGTCTTTGGAGAAATCTCGTGTCTCTCTCTTCACACACACGTACACTCACAAGCAGATCTTCACATTGGCCCAGACACACACTTACATATGCAGACACACACGCTTATTCTGCTAATGTCTGTGGCTGTGAGCCTCTGGTTAATAACTGTTTGTTCTCCTCCACAGATGCAGGCTCAGGATCAGGAGACGACGGTAAGATTACTCACCTCCTTCTCCTTTGTTCTTACATGCACTGCTTTCTAATGTATCTCTCTTTGCTCATGGTCTTCCTCCACTGACACTTTGTTTGCAACTGAACAGACGTGTGAACTGTAAGCCCAGACAACTCCAGATCATTTTATGGGAATTGAGCTAATTCATGACCTTAAACAATTGTTGGGCTGTACCAAACAGTTTGAAGCTTTGAAACGTTGACATTCAAATTCTAAATCATGTAGATCAGGCATCAGGTATTTTGGCACAGTTACAATTACAGACTAGGCTACAATAATATTATGTGTATTATACTATTTGTAGAATTATGTTCCAGTGATAGGATTGTTTCTGACTCGTGTAATCCAAACATTTCAAATAACTCCAGTGCCTTCAAGTCAAAATATATTAAAAGCAAATAGATATAATCATTTCAAAATATTCTGCTTCAATCCATATTTGTTGTGATTAAGCCTTTCAAAAACCACATTTTCATTTTTCGTAACTGATAATGTTAAGGTTGATACTCTTTAATTTATTGCATTTATACACCTTATGTTTTATTTAAAGCTGCCATAATCAATATTTTTATATTATTAATGGATCACCCAACTCTACAGTTCCCCTGAGCTCTACAGCGTTTTAGCATCTTCAAGCTCATTGTTTTGGTATTAAGGCCGCAATGTTACTGTTTGGGTTTAGTGTCACCACTCTCATAATGTTTGCAGATGCAGTAAGCAGCTGTTTTCAGCAACCACAAAAAACACACTCAAACGCTTCCTGCCCAGCACCAAACAAAAAACAGACAAAGCTAGCACCTAGCTGGTGAACAGAGTGGAGCGTTTAGCAGCCACATATGTTCCTCATATAAACACGTGACCCACAATGAAAGCTAATGTGGCTCCATTTCCGCTGGATGTGTAAATAAGCAGCTGTTTGCCGTAGCAGCCTTATAATGTCATAATATGTCAATGTTGTGTTTACAGCTTGATACCACTGCCCCCACGTGGCCATTTACTGTAAGATAAGATAATGCTAAACCTTTATTGATCCCTTGAGAGACACTTTGGTTGTTTCAGCAGCACAAGGACAACAATAATACAGCTAAATAGTACAAGTAAAAATAATAAGAGGTATATAAAACAATAAAAACAAGAAGCATATGGAGACAAACATCGCAAGGTAAAGTGACAATGGTGTGATTAACAGCAGCAGAATCAGAAAGTCTGTTATTTCAGTCTTTAATGAATATTATTTCAGCTTTCTTTTTGATGCCAGACAGGCCAACTGCCAAGCAACTAAAGAGATAGCTCTGCCTGCCAACATTCTTTGTTTGGCGATATCAATATGAATACACATTTCATTGCATTTAAAAATATTTTCTATTCGGATTTTGCAGGGTATTTCAGCAGGAAGCAAGGAATGTGTACAAAGAAAGAAACACATCAAAGTGTTCTTGATTGCATCAAAAAAATAGTTTTTGTTTTTTTTTAAAGCTCACAACTGCTGCAGTGAATGATAACGTAACTGTGACAGAAAGTTTATAATAAATCTAAAAATAATAAAAATAAAGGTTGTGATGGATTTTCTGTCTCAAGTCTCAGCAAGATCATTTTCAGATCATCCTGGAATTTATGGCCTGGAAGGCAGGAACTGATTAGAAGAACTGAAAGTATGGTTTGGAAAGTGGTCAGCAACCTTTGTGTTCACGGTTCACTAAAACATTATTGGCACAGTCCTTTTGGGAATTCTAATCTCAAACTGGTTCATTCGACCAATGTTGTTTTTTGTTGTACAACTGGGAGGCCCAAAACACAAATCCACTTATTACAGCACATGTGCACTGCCTCTATAATTGCCCCAGTGAAAATACTCAAATATTCAAAAAGACTTGCTAAGACAGCACAGGCCACACAAGTCCCGGAAAATTGTTCTCTTCAACTTTCTCATTTAGGATCGTGTTATTGTAGAAGTGTTCTGCTGAATAGGAGTTACTGTGGCTTTTTGTCTCAGAATGGCGTGTGACCAACTTTGCAAATAATAAACGCCTGAGTTGAAAGAGGATGCGAGTTGGGAGGGGATGATGAGTGTGCGAGAGTTTATTGTAAGAAGATGGAGAAGAGCTTAGGGCTGCGAATAACTTTTGTGTGAGTAACTAATCATGTAAAAACCTCCAGCTGATTAATAATATGCCATGCAAGTAAGACTCTAATTTGTTGCCTAATTGACTAACAAGACTGGGATCCAACGTCAGCCCAGACAGTACACAGTCGGGAGTCAAGCTCATCTGTCAGTGCACGTTTGTTCGCATGCATATATTTACTCTGGTCCGTCTCTATCTGCCGGCCTGTGTGTTTACCCATGCAGGGCCTTCATTAACTCTCATGCATGGAGCTTCACCAAGCATATATGAGAGAGAGATTGGAAAAGAGATTAGTTCCCAAAAAAAAAGACGTCGGACAGACGGATGAATGAGCGGAAATGAAAGTGGTGCTAGGTCAACCAGAGAGAGTGAGGGAGTGAGAGAGAGAGAGAGGGAGGGAGTGAAAGGAGGGTGGGTGGACAAAGAAATGCCCCGAGGAAAGTCGCACAAATAAATAACGGAACTGTGGGAAACAGAAGGCGAGTGATTCAGAGAAAGAGGGCAGACAGTGATAAGGAACTAAATAAAACGTAAATGTGCATATTTGTCTTCTAAACACAATATTCAGAACATTTACTGTGTTTTACATTGAACTTTATTATTTCACAAGGATCTTTGTGATGCAGCAGGGTAAGAAATCATAGCCTAAATGTGCACATTGCACATGTATTCACACATGGGTTGTAAAAATTGTCTCTTTTTCGCTTTTATTCCATCAAGCAATGCCATTTAAGTCTAACTGTGTTGTATATTGGATAAGGATCAACCATCCCAGGAGTGTTTTTCAGCATTGTGTTGCAAGGGATCATCATAACTTCACTACAATTGTAGAGAAACAAAACAGTTACAGCATCTCTCTCGTCTAAATACTCTGAGGCTTCCCAGGGGAACGTCTACAATAAAAAGAGTAAGAAAGAGAGCTCGAAAAAAAATTCTCATCAAAATAAATAAACACATTACTACAACCCTCTGACAATTATCACTAAAAAAAAACAATGTGTATAACATAAGCTTTTGCAAAGAATAAGAATTTGATTAATTTGTCTGCAGAAGCTTCAAACGTTAGCTTGCCCGGCTAAATAGCTTACTACCGACAGTAGACTGAACGTTACTTCCATGTCCAAGGAGCATGAAAAGTTCTTATAAAAGTAGGAATACACCAGTACAGAAATACTCTGTTACAAGTAGAAGTTCTGAATTCAAAATAGTATTTAAGTATTTCCATCAAAATGTACTTAAAGTACAAAAAGTAAAAGTATTATTATTATAAAGTTATAATTCACAATATAATATTATAATTATTGATTCATTAATAAGTTCATCACTTTATTGTTGCACATAGCAAAGGAGCAGCTTATCTTTTTTTAACTTTAAATACATGATAGATTATTTGCTTATTTATATATATATATATATATATATATATATATATATATATATATATATATATATATATGTATTATCACCTGACTGTTAGCAGCGGAAATGGATTTTGAAGCATCAGGCAGGGAAAGTGTGAAGAGTTTAGTGTAATTTTCCACATTAAAGTGAGAGAGCTTTTCTCTAAATAACCCAACGGATGCTCATCACAAATGCTCACCTTTCGAGACCTCTGGCTGCTTTAAAGTAGAAGCTGAAAAGCTGTCCTTATTCTCTAACTGTCAGATAAATTTGATGAATCGATCATTCAGGAGGAAAAGATACAATTAAGAAGAAATAGCTGGGGGGCAGAGAGGCTATTTGAGGGAAAGGTGAAAGAAGAGGGCAAGGACATGGGAGGAGAAACACAAACACAGCCTATAAAGATAGAATCATAGCAGAGGTCAAATAGATCGAGAAATACAGAAGAAGAGAGGGAAAAGAAATGAGGAGGGGAGCTGGCAGAGGTGGAGGAAGAGGAGAGCTGCTGGTGTTTTATGAGCAGGGGAGAAGGTTAAAGAAAGTGGTTGTAAAAGATGAGTTGGACTTCTATTGAGGAAACCAGCAGTGGAGAGCCATCCCGGTAAAAATCAAATGTATTTTAATGGCTAATGATAAATCTACAAAGATAAAGCTCCGGTCAGCTGGGGAGTTGCCAGTTTCATTGGCTGTGTGTGTGCAGGGTGCAGGCTGTAGCTGCGATGCATGCGTGCATGTTAGAGTGTCTTCTCTTGTGCGTTTGTTTATTTTATCTAATAAGTGAGACCACAAGTCAACTGTGCAGAGAGATGCCCTTAGGACATGAGTCTGGTCACATGGCCCCTTTAGAATTCAGAATCAGACATTTGAGCAAATCCAATTGCACAGTGGAGAAATTGAATTGCACTCACATGATCATGGGGGGGGGGGGGGGGACAAAGAACAACCAAAGCCTTAGAGGGATAGTGTGGCTTGTTTGAAGTGAGGTTGTATGAGGTACTCATAGTCAGTGTTTTACCTACAATAGATGGCGGTTGTCATGCTCCCATTTTGGAGAAACATTCAGGAGTAGCAGCACAGAAGATCATCAATGTGCTGCTGTGGACGGGGGCAGCACCAAAAACATTTTTTTATCCACCTAAAATAATCAGTTTAAGTGTACGCTATATTTAGAATGTTATTACCGCTTTACTTTGCTGTCAGACAGCGAACTGAAGCCGTTATCTATGCTCTCGCCAAAGCCACCAGACTCTAATAACAGCTTCAGTTCCCTGTCTTAAAGGGCTTTCTGACATCAAGGTTTGGTGGGTGTTCCTGTCATTTAGGGGGCTAAAATGTGTTTTTCATTGCCCCAGTTCACATCAGTACATTGCTTCGCTTCATTGACGTAACTACTGTCTGCTCCTCCAAACTGGGGGGCGTACCAACCGTCATCTACTGAAGTAATGCACTGCCTTTTAACTCATACAATCCTACTTCAAACAAGCCAAACTATCCCTTTAAACCTAAAAGATGTATGTGGGTCTCAACACGGTCCTGTACAAATGTATTGTTAAACGAGGCTACAGACACATCTGTGAAGCTCTAATGCTCCTTGTAAAGAAAATCTAACTGTAAGAGAAATTTGTCACATTTGATGATATCACATGTAAGAAATGAGCTGCAGAGAAGATAACCCTAGCGGCATGTCTTCATGGATGGCAATGTCAATCTGTTCAGCACATTGGTCCACTCAACAACTCGACAACTACGGGATGGATTGCAATGAAATTTAATGCAGCTAGGAGCAGTCTTAAAATATGTCTGAACCATGGACAGCTTTAGGAGGTGGAGGGAGAGAGACGCTGTTGCTGCCTTTATTCCATATATAAAGAATATAACTCACCATTTACTGAGAATTTTCCATGGAATAACCAGAGGTTTATAGTTGGGGAGATCTGTGAGGATTTCATTGCTCCCACTGGCAGGAGTTGGTGGCAGGGAAGAGTGGGTAGAAGATGTTCTTGTCTGATAACAAAGACATGTGAATGTATCTTTTGTTTGTTTTATTTTATTTACACAAGCATAAGAGCGCATAAAATCCAGATAATTAAAAAATAAGAAATGTGTCAGGAAAAAAGAAAGAAAATAAAACTAGTTTAAACCCAATAAAAACAAAACAAGACATGAAAAACAATATGCATATACATACACATCAAGAAATAATTAGAAATCATGAATTAAATGTGATGACAAGTTACCTTTCAAATGTTCTATTGATATCGAGCTCTTGACAACGTGTACTTTGGTGTTCCATATCTGTACACCACATGATCTGAGGGAGTACTGGCCACGTTTTGTTTTGTAAAAGGGAAGGTGAAGACGATCATGTATTTGGGAATTCAGTTTAAAGACGTTGCTGCAAAACGATGATTTCAGAGAAAAAGGCATTGACATATATTTACATTTGAACATGTCTGGTGAATGTTTATGTCATGAAATAATGTTTTCTGAACAGAGGCCTTGTTAGACTTTGAGAAGGTTGCTCATCTTACAAATCGCACATCGCAAATGCACAAAAATGTAATGGCAAACCATTCATTGAGATATTTTGGTCTGTACCAAAGTGGTGGACTGACTGCCTGACCCACGAACATCGCCATCCTTGGAGACACGCAGCTAGCATGGCTAAAAAACGGTACATACTAAATACCTCTAAAATATCTTTCTGTAGAGAATACGGCCTGTTAAAATGTTAGTTTGCCAACCACTAACTTCAATTATTCTCCATCTTTTCTAAGATCTAAATGTACTTCTGTCAATGGACCATCCCAACTCTGTGCCTTCTCTGTGGCTTTTTTAATTCAATATGAAGTCCCAAATAGAAGTGGAACACTGGTTAACAGCCAGCAGGACGCTGCTGCCTCAAGCCCCAAAGTCAGAGATTTAAACTCTGTCATGCTCTGTGGACTTCCGCCATTAAATTGACCTAATTTTCCAGCAGTTTTCGAAGGGGAACTCTTATCTAAATTAAGTGCTTTGTCAAGGTCAAAATAGTGTCCTGTAACTTATCGGAGCCATTTTCTGTTTGAATGGTGCAAAATACGACTCCATTATAAGTCCTTAGCATCAGTCTGTAATAATACTAGTATTTATGAGGCATTCTGCTCTCTCTTTCAGCCAACTCATTATCTTTGTGTGTCTCTCTAATTATTTGCTGAGCTTTGTTCGGGCTGAGACTTTTTAATCACTAGTCCTTCAATACTATCAAGACCTAAATTCACTGTCATTCTATCATTGTTGATGACACAAAAGTGTCTCTACATAGACAGCGATATTAGATTTGTGTTTTTATGTGCACATGCAACACACCCTGCCTCCACTCCTTCATTTCAGTGATGACTAACAGAAAGAAAAGCACTGTACTAGGCTTAATTGAAATACAATGGCCTGATTGGGGTAATTAATCTAATGATCAAACCCATAACACTATGGATTTGCAAGCTCTTCATTAATTTGAATTAAAGGCCAAAGTTCCACCATGGTGCAATTATGAATTCAATTTTAATTGATCTTCCTTTGGTCGGTATGCCGCAATGCAAAAAAAAAGACTATATGACGTGACTCTCCGCACCATCCTTTTATGGGCTTTTTCGAATATTGTGCAACATAGTCAGTCAATACTCCAGTAATAGGCCTAATATTAGCTAACATTGAGAATAATCAAGAATAATCTGCTGACAGTCTTCGATGTTGAAGCACATGACCACACCACATGGTGAGCTCATTTTCCTGCTCTGACTTTGGAAACAATTGGAAGTCAGAACATTCTAGAACATGACGACCAGTTACTGAGGTAAAATAGCTGTCTGACCTGCGGTTCCCCTGGTGATTGTTCCACCTGCCATTCCCGCTTCAGCAGCCTCCAGAATGACCAGCTGCTGCCCCAGTCACACGGCTATTGCTATGGTAACCAAGTTAGAGGTTTAGGGAAGTGAGTAATCTAATCTTCCCACTTTGTGGCCTAGCGATAGTGTGTGTCTTTGTGCATGTCCTATTTGGTCATTCTATGCTGCATGTCTTACTCTCTCACGCACGCACACACGCCCACACACACACACACACACACACACTCAGAACCTGTCTAGCCAATATGTTCCACCCTAATAGGCAGGTGAAAGCCGAAGGGCAGATAGGCTTCCAGCTCCGTTGAAAAATCTGAACCTTACTGAAGTTGACATTCTGCACCAACAGCCTCAACATTAAAGGAAAGCTCCACTGCTTCTATTGCACCGGTGTGGTGACTCTAGAGTGTGAACTGAAACGTTTGACTTGTTTCAACAATTTCTGCAAATATCAAGTACAACATTTTAGATCATATCCCAAACATGATGAATCAGCCCAGCTAAATGTACACAGCAAGCAGACATGTACATGCTCACCTACCGTAAGTTAATTAGCTGTAATGGACAAAGGACAATGTAATGGCAAAATGATGTGCTTTTGTTTGGGAGGGGGTTGTGCAGTCATGGTCACTTCCTCATCAACTGTCCATCAACTGACTGTCTGGAGAAGTAATAATTGTAAAAGTAATTTATTCCGGTTCTTATTGAAAATGTTCCGAAAAGAATGCACATAATAATAATAATGATGATAATAACAACTCATTAAATTAACTAAAAAGGAAAAAAATGTTTACCGAAAAGGTGTAGGCTGAAGCTTAAGCTCATTATACCTACCGTTTTACATACCATATTCTAATAGGAAAGTTATATGGAACATTTTAGTCTCCTAAAGTTCACTTCTGGTGGTTACATGGCAACGGCCAAAATGCCAAATTTGAGGCTTCAAAACGGTTGCACACAAACCTATGGGTGATGTCGGAGAGACTTCTTCCCCTTCTTTTATGCAGTCAATGAAAATATGTAATTTAAAACATTTTAAAGCCAGCAGCTTTGTTTATGATATATATAACCGTTGCTAAGCGACAGTGTTTCATCCCTGTGCTAAATAATTGGTACATAAGTTCTCTTGGATAAACATCTACCAAACAGCAGCATTACAAGCTCAATGTATATTCAGACTGGCTGATGATTGTGAAATGAAGATGAAGGGTTTAGGACCTTGTTTTGGTAAACATGTTGTACATGGAAAAGAAGGGCGCATGAGGCTTATTATAATGTAAACCAAGATAGTCCCTATGTTAAAACATAACTATCTCACGATCTTGCAGAACATATGTTGAGGCAGAGCACACGAGAGAGGCTTGGCCGGTAAGCCTTTATTTTGGCACGGGGATAACGTGGTAATATAGACGGAGAGGGAGGGGATCTGCAAATGAGAGAAGCAAAGTCAGAAAGATCCCTTCATCCACACACTCTCTCACCTCTGCTGCTTTTGCTTTTCCTTCGTCTCTCCCCGGGACTGTATCCAATCATAACACTCTGAATTGTATTATTAAAATGTCCATTGCCTGTCTGTGTGTGTGCGCGGCAGGGGCTCTGAATGAGCTGAGTTAAGGTAATGGTGAGACAGTGTCTGGTGTGAGATGGGAACGTAAGTGGCGTGGTGGCAGCCGGCGTGTGTCAGATCTATCAGTGGAGGTCGGAGAAAAGTGGGACGGAGGCTGATGAGAATAGCAGGGTCACCTCTGGGCCAGCCCTCGCTCTCTCCGGCATCAGGGATTTTATTGTCATATTTTTATTTTTTTCGTCCTGAAAATAATAGAACAGGGCTGAGGCGGAGATACTGGCGCCAGAGGGGAGCGAGATTGCGCCGAATCGGGGGGGCCAAGGAAAGGGAGGGATGTACAGATATTGGGATAGAGAGATGGGAGGATTGAACCTTTTCTGTAATGGCAGGATTTGACTTGGATTAAGAGGGAATCAGGTGGGCACTTGAAGAAAGGTGTGTGTTTATGTGTGTGTGTGCGTGTGTGTGTGTGTGTGTGTGTGTGTGTGTGTGTGTGTGTGTGTGCGTGTGTGTGTGTGTGTGTGTGTGCGTGCGTGGATTTTATAAACTGCCCCGGCCATTTTCTGAGTAAACTGACAGTCAGCATTTAACTCGAGAAAAGTAGATTGTAGAAAGTGCACATATAGCAGCAGTTCTTCATAATGTCTAAACATACAGTGGATAATAAACTAAATGACAGATTGCATCTTCATCATGCGGGGAAACTTGTCGCGCAGTATATCAGCTCAGTTATATTAAGCCATAACCATCTGCTGTATACACAGCGTTACAGTGTGACTGTCATGGTTGTTACGACAGGGAAACAGATACGATGTCCCGAATAAATGAAGGCTCATAATCCTTCATACGGCAGCAGTAGAGACATCAGCCGCCCTTTTGGCCCTTCCCTGGGGATTTCAGGTCATGTCTTCTTATGTAAGCCTGATGAAAACACTTGTAATGGAACATTAACGCTCATCTCAGCTCAGTTTTGCTATTTCTGGATTTATAAAATACTAGTATTATTACTACTATTATGTGCAACATGCCCAATTTATTCATAACATCATAGGTTTTCTGTCACCATGGTGATATGATTTTTTTTTTTTTGGTAGATATTGGATTCCAAGCTCAATTGACTTTCTCCTTCCCCAGATCATTTTCCACAACTTCCAGTTTGGTCAAGTCCCAGATTTCAGTAATCACACCAGCTGTCATTTCCTCTGTCACCAGCGAGCTAGCGCAGCTCATTAGAGGGTGTGTTCCTGGGTAATGCTAGCAAAGCTATTTGAATTAAGGGCTCACAGAGAGATGTTGGCCTCAATTGCAGGTATGAAGAAAGAAAGAAGAGGGGGAGTGCGGACAGAAAGAGAGAGAGAAGATAGTGAGGTTTCTCTGGTGGGTCATTCTACCACTGAGAACATTTTCTCATTTGCTTGAAGTTAATTGCAGCAGTTCTTATTCTGCTGATGCTCAGTCGAGCAGTAACCCAGAACAGATCATTTTATATAGGACTTAAAGTATATTCACAGTTGAGGTGTAATATCTGCCGGGCGGCTTGTACATATTTGTTTGACGTTTTTTTTCCTCATGTTATTGTTGACGTAAGCCATGAAGATAATACCAGATGAGATGATTACACTACATGTGTTTCAACATTTATTTTACAGTTTACATTAGAAATCATGACATAGTTTATAGATCAACAGATATACAGTTAATCCAGTACACTGCCACTTTTAGATTAAAAGGTTTGATTGTATCTACAATTCCATATTTAAATGGTCTAAATTTGCTTTATAAAAGTACAAATGCAAAAACAAAAAGTGCAGAATGTGAAACAAATGTGCGTTCAAGTTTTGCCTCGATATATAATATTTCCCTTTTGCTCTGTGTCTGTAATATAAGTGCAAGTTTCAATCACCACAAACCAAAGGCAGCCGTTTTTGTATTTCTTCTCATCAGCACTGCAAGTGAGCTTTCCTCACTCTCTGTGGGCTTTCAACAGCGTTGTGCTTCATGTGAAAACATCTGAAGGCTGTTTATTTTTGGGCTTCAACTCTCCTCCCTGGAGGAGCCAACGAGTCCCGTGTGGGGGGGGGGGGGGGGGGTGCTCGGTGCGCGCTAATGGCTTTGTGTTTTAAAAGCAGAATTTATAGATTGTGCTGGAATGCCCAGCATGATGGTCTGTTTACATTAGAGAAGCAGATGATGTTGAGGGATGGGATGGTCCATTGGCAGTAAAGGAATAGTCAACGTGTTTATTTACTCTCTGAAGTTGCATCTGCACACACAGGGTAAAAGTGCTGGTGGTGACGAGTGAAGAAAATGTGTATTTGTTCAGCAGAAGCCACACAGTGAAGTCAATCTCCACCAAATTCAGTTAGTTAAAAATATATATATATTTCCCCAAATACTTATCAACCTCTTGGGTATGTGTATTCAGCCGTCCAATAGGTAGAGATAATAGGCGGAGAGGATGGCCACTATTTCGGTTTCTCTGGTTAAACTAGTTCTGTGCTGGAATTCTTCATGTATGACTGTAAATGAAACGTATTGTTCCTTCACTGTGATGTTTGAGCGTCACTGTGCAGAGTTCGACACTAAGAGGCGGTTTTCTGCTGAAGGTAGGAAGTCTCTCTGTGCTCACATTAAATCTCACACAACTCCTGCAACTCCAAAACCTTACTGTTTAAAGATAATTAATAAACTTGTGAATCATGCTTCACGGTTGACATCTGCTGTATAGAAGAGTATGGTCTATATGTGGGTGTGTAATGTATATTTTGGAGGGAGTTTGGTTACCAGTCTTTATTTAAGTCCAGTTTCTTCTCTCATAATCATTTTTCTTCACATTTCTTAAAAGGTTGCACCGATTCTAACGTTTGAATCAAATGATATTACTATCAAAACTAAACAGAAAAACGTCAGGCTCAAGTATGCAGATGTCCTGCCGAATATCTTTGGTTTTAGACTGCCAAAACAAGATCCTTTAAAGACTTCACCTTGGACTTTGAGAAACTGGGATGACATTTTAAAGACCAAACGACTAATCAATAAATCAAGAAAATATTTGGCAGAGTAATAATCAATAATAGAAATAATCTTTAGTTGCAGCCCTAAGTAGTTTCCTTAGTTTCAGTTGTGTTATGTGCTTTTTCACTGATAGCCTTCTTGCAGTACAAGCTTCTCAGTACACATTGCATAGGTGTCGCGTTACCTGTCACGACTCTCAAATAGGAGGACGTTTCCAATAGCTGTTGATGATATTTCTACTGTAGGTGTTGATTATAGGCCACCAAGACATATAGCATATTTTAAAATGTTTTTCATCTTTTGAAGAGCCCTTGAACTGTAATTAATTGGTGTTGCAGCAAAACACACCTGCATAACTCGTATGGGGATAAACATAAGCACAAAAAACCCAAGAATTCCCTTCTCTGTTTGAGCTGCTTTTCTTTGCTGTAATATCACCACATCTTCCCTTCCAATGCGATTCACTGCCATAGTAAAAAAAATGCAATCGATAATTAAACTTGTGTAAAACATTTTAAACTGATCAACAAAGTGCTTTATAGACAATTTGTGTCGATACAA
The DNA here is from genome assembly GCF_900634415.1 of Cottoperca gobio. Lineage (NCBI taxonomy): Eukaryota > Metazoa > Chordata > Actinopteri > Perciformes > Bovichtidae > Cottoperca > Cottoperca gobio. Next base: position 6,512,110 of record NC_041375.1, on the reverse strand, counting down.
CAAAGAACACTTCCACCCTAACTGCCTCAGGTAAAGTGGAACAGTCCAATGTTTCTGAATGAATGAATGAATGTGGTGTACAGCCTTTGTTGCAAAGTATCATGTTTATTGGACTGTTTCTGTTATCCTCATCAATAACTGCATGGAATGAGTTTACCTGTGGGACGGTAAAGTATAAATATCTTCAAAGTGTTTATGAAGTCGGCTGCTGCCACATTCTTTTTTTACTCGTGATAAAGATGAGCTCATTTGATGGCTGTTGAAGGCCTTTCCTGTAAAAGGACAGAGCGTTGAGTGTCTACTCTGATTACCTCTCTATCTATCGCTCTCCTGTATGTCAGCTTTGTGTGTGAAACACTGATTCAAGGTGACGGGGGACCATAGTCACCCAATGTCAGATTAAAGCTCAATCTGAGCTTGATTTCTTCAATAAATACAGTATATTTGACTTCTGATTTAATATTTAGAGCTGCAATAATCATTGTTTGTATATTAACAATGGATCACATTACTACATGTGCTGTTTTGGTTCAGTCTCAATGTTCTCACCTCCAGACATAACAGACAATTGCCAATACATTCTCTAGGTGTGTGTGTGTGTGTGTGTGTGTGTGTGTGTGTGTGTGTGTGTGTGTGTGTGTGTGTGTGCGGTGCGATTGATTGGCCAGCCATTGTTATTGGCAGACTTTTGTTATAAACAGTTTGATCAGTGATCTCTATAAAGGCCGCATAAAAGGATCAATCACATGATGCATCAATTATGAATTTAAAATGTTTAATTACTTAATTATTTGCAACAAAACAACAACACACACACGTCGTGTCTGAACAGCCTGTACAGAGCTTTCTATTTTATTTTATCAAAATAAAATGACAAAATTCTCTCTGTTAAAGACAATGTCATTTTCCTACTCGTCACCAAAAAGCAGTGAGTCAAAGTTAGCAACTATCTGGAGAACAAACTCTTTAGTAAACAGCCAGATATTTATCTTGGTCGATGGTGGAGCCCCAACATAAAGTCCTTTATACGTGCTTTGATGTAACTTCCCTTAAGAACGATACGCAACGTTTTCTGACCTGACACCTCTAACTGGTATAAACTACGGTTCAAATGATTCTGTTTATTATGTAGGAAAACTATGGTTACGCTTTGGTTAGGTTTCGGCACAAAAACGAGTTTAGGGAAAGGTGATGGGTTTGGGTTCAAATGAATAGCACGTGGTTCAGGTGACAGAACAATCATGGTCCTGCTTTTGGTTTAAGCACACTGCTCATTTCTCTTCATAGTAAAGTGTGGACTGTGCATCATGCGGTATGTCCCGGTGATGCACACAATGCTGTTCTGATCAATTATATTATCTTTATTACGATTTTGTTACAGTGGAGATATCTGCGCTTTAGATATCTCGATCACCAGCTCTTGCTCCGCTCATCACATTCTCCCTCCACACCCTGATACGGCTTTACTCTTCCTCCCTTTTCTCCAGCTCCTCTCCTTTCGCCTGTTCTGATCCACGATCCCCTGCAGCTCTGTCTTTAGCCCTGGCCAATCCTTTCTGGCGGTCTTGTGCGCACAGGATTAGCCATTAGCCTTTAGTTTTCTCTTCCCCAAACCCTGCCACGACTCACCCGCTGTCCGAGGCTCCTCTCCAACACTCAGCGGTGTGAGATTGGCCGTGCAGGCTGGTGGCGAGATAAGACGTGGCATGGTGGGGCTCAGTGGGCTGCCAGCTGACACCGGTGGAGTTGGCACAGAGTAGTTGCAGGGTAGAGGCTGATATTTCCTGAGGATTTCTGTCACCGATGCATAATGGAGCAAGCAGGTGATGTGGACAGAAGGGACATTACTGTGCCCAGACCACTAAAGTGTGTGTTTGCCAAAGGACAGAGGGGTCAATAGATGGGGATGTCAGGGGAGAAGGTGTGCATGCAGGTGCATACATTGTTCTATGGCAAAAGTCATGATTATTTATATATATGACTTGATATCAATATTTATTACAGGCTTTCTTGAATAATTCTGATTGGTCAATTACAGCATTCTACGTTCTGTTATTTCTGAATAATAGTCCATTGATATGGAAGCAGTTCTGATTATAGACTCTGGAGGACCACGTCCAGTAAGGGATAATGTTTTTAAATCAATGTTTGTCAAATGATTGGTTTCTTTAGTAAGCAGCCCTATAAGAAGCAAAATGAACCCAGACAGGGTGGTTATACACAATAATCACAATATACATCAAGTCTATATCTTTGTTGAGTTTACAGAGCTTAACTTTATCTTACTTACTCAAATGCCATTTATAAGTTTAAAACGTTATTGGTCACTTCAATCATACCTCCTGTCAGTACACTACAGTACACTATATGATGGGGAAGAACATCCACAGTACTCTGTCTTGTGCAAAATGTCAGTGTTACATTCAAAGTTTCTCACCAAAACACAACAAGCCACATACAAGAACATGTACATCATATTCGTATTCTAAAACTTTCCTCTGTGAGGTTTGTTCTTACATATTTCAAGTCAAATTCACCAAACTCTCTTCAACCAACTTGTTGTAAATTGCCAAAAAATTGTTAATTTAACAGTTTTGGTTTAAAGTGAACGATCCGACTTGACATTAAGTTTTATACCTAGCTGCTAGTTGTGTCTTATTTGCCGTTAGTTGCTGATCAGTGGGTTATTAGAGCTCTCTGAAAGCGGTAAGAGTGAACCACAACAGTAACGGGCCGGACAGCTAAACACCGAGCTGAAAATCCCTTTAAAGCTCAGTAAAGCCGAATAGTTGTGCAGATTCTGGAGATAATTCTCTGTAGCTTCATCACCACAAACAACACTTTTCACGTCGTCGATGACAGAATAGGTTTTCCGCAGTTCACAATCATATCAGTCTGTTTAGTGTCGGACTTACAGTAACCACACCACGGAGGTCATGTTGACTCGCTCTTTACGTTTATGATTGTTATGGCCGTTGAGAGATGTCATCTGAAGGCACACGCATATTTTCTGTCTGACTTTTGATACCAAAACAATAGCATGTGGTTTGTTAAGAAATGAATAGCTTTAGGAGGTGGGCTGTCCTTTCCTATATGACTGTTAAGGATTTGTAAACTGGCTGTGGTGACCAAGGACCACCAGTAGTGGGAAAGTATTCAGATTCTCTACTTAGGTCAAACTATTAATAGTACACTGTGAAAATAATTCACCACAAGTAAAAGTCCTGTATTCAAAACCTTACTTAAGTAAAAATATGTTAGTATTATCATCAAAATGTACCAAAAGTAAAAGTACTCTGAAGTAAAATGTTCCTTGTCAGTGTTTTATACTGTATGATATACAGTATTTGGATTAATATCTATGTTGCATTAATGTGCATGTTGCTGTAGATATTTACAGTTGTGCTAATTTGACCTCCTTTATATACTGTTGGGGAGTTTAATCCACAGCAATGCATCATAATCTATAAATCATCATATGTTTTGTATTGTAGTTTTCTCAAATAGGAAATGTTCAAGTAAAATGCTGCAGCTCTACCTACTAAAGTGACACTACAGCCCTGGTGAAATGCACATTGTATTCAAAGTGCTCCTAAATAATAAGTAGCAAAATGACAACTATCAGATACTGAAAGTGGTGGGAGCACAAAAGCTTCCTAATAGCAGGGTCCTACATGAGAGCTGCTTCCTTCCAGGCCAGTTCCAGATATCTGCTTCAGTAAAAAAATAATGTTTTAGCAGATCCTAAGATAAGATTCAAGCCTGGACTGATGCCAGTACAAAGTCAAGGCAAACCTTTCTCTGAACTGCATTGACATACCCTCTAATACCTACAGGCCTTTCAAGGGTGGAAGAGTCAGTTTTATTTATGAATGAGCAAATGTTGGTAATGTTATATTTGTTACAGTCATCAAGGGTCAGTAAATGCTTTGAAATACCCACCATCACTACCCACTATCAATGCCCCAAAGCATTTAATCACATACAAAATATTTGTGTAAGAGGAAAATTGTATTTTAACAACTGATTTACAAAGTGAAATAGTTAAATAATCAACTTTTATTTCTTTTGCTGCTTTGACTTTTCACCCTGGGTCACATGTGCACAATGTAGAACATACATATTCATAGTTTAATAGTTTAAACCCCTGACAGCGAGACAGCAGTGTTGTAATCCATCTTCAGTCATGTCACTCTTCCACTCCCAACGTAATAATATAAACTGAGACAGCAAGTAGCAAAAGTAAACTTCTTTTTAACTTAGTTGTTATACATATGATGGTATGTTGTTCAGACTCTGACAGTTTTTGCTAAAAATATGCAATATATTGCCTTGCTTGCAGTATCGCAATATATAAATTGAATCATAATCCTTGTATCATGATACATATTGTCAGATTCTTGCCAGAACACATTCATAATAAATATATGCCTCTGTCTCTATGGCCATGCCTGCAAAAAACACAAATATATTGGTATTGCTTTACCAATGAAGATTTTCACTTGACCACATTCACAAATGTTTTAATCAACCTTAGCCTCATGCTAACCCTCAGTCACAATCCCTGACATATCAAACAAACAAAAAAAGTGATTATTATTCTCTTATTTTCTTTCAAACCTTGTGAGGACACTCCTAATGGCAACAGAGAATCACACAAAAACCATCAGATGAAAGCGCACACACACATACACGCTTTGTCTCGCTCTTCGTCTTTTTCTCTCCGTCATTTTGTTGTCTCTTCTCCCTCCTGAGGGATATATAAAAGGTCATTGTGCTGCTTTTTAACATTAATCAGGTCATGCTTTTGGGAGAGTAATGTAAAAAAAACCTTGGCTCTAGAAAAACATCTGACAGTTGTCATCTTTGCTATAAGGTAATACAGTCCAAAGCCACTGGCTGACAGTGATGCAGTATTTGAGCACACAGAGAAAAATGTCTGTTATATACTGCTGTGATGATGTGCTACTCAACAAATGAACAATGGTCCTCCTGGTGCAGATGGAAAGCACTTGAAACATTGTCTTCATCCCCAAATTTGCTCTGATAGCTAGCTATTACAAGCAGCCATGCTAGCCATGTTTAGCAGTAATAACATCAGCAAATGACACCGTATATAATTACATAGCTGGTCAAACGTAACATTAGCTTACAGTCATTAGTCAGCTGCTGTTTTGTTCGTTTGCCTTGTGGGCTTGCCATCTGCAAGGAAAGGAATCGGGGTCTGGTGTGTTGCCTAGCTGAAACTTAGAACTCGGTAATCAGCAAAATATGGTTTTGAGGCTGAAGGTGTTTCTTTATGATAAACTTTGAGCCATAAATCTAGTCGGCAGCACCAGCTTGTAAAAATGATCGCCATGATCAGCCACATGGAAAGCAACAACACTAGTTGAAATGTCAATAAACCAACTATCCCAGTTTCAAGGTTAGCTTGTGCTCCACTCAGCCACTCACATCGTGTTTGTGCATAAAGGCCTTCTTTCATTGGCTGAAAAGCTTAATAATTTGCTCTTGTGTAATTGATATCTACTACAGTAATTGTAATATTTGAGCCTTTTTTATTTAACTATAGATAAAATAACAGTTTGTAAGCATTCAAGTACACCCTGCAGAATGTTTTGATAGCTAACCATAAAGACTGGACGTAGGGGGAAAAGCTAGCCTAGCTCTGGCCAATATCACTGAAATGAACAGTTTGAGATACAACATATTAGCTAGCTGTTTTTCCCCACCGTTGTTATGATAAGCTAACTAATTGTCTTCCGACTCCGTATTGCACAGAAATGAGACTGGAAGCAATCTTCCCATCAAACTCTCCACAAGAAAGCAAATACATTTCATTTCATTACATGTCAAACTGTTGCTCTATGTGGCATTCTGGTGAAAACATTAAGTGCATAGAAAATCTAATTAGCCATACTCAAAACCCCTGTGTGGGTGTTCCTAGAATAACTTGACATCAACACATTTGCTCAGCCAGTGTTTGTGTAATTTTTAGGTAATGTTTAACATTATAATGAGGTGTGTCTCAGTACCTATCCACTAAAGCTCTACACTGGTGTGCTACTTGTGGCCCATATGGGACAGGATATGGGACAGAACGACCACTCGACAAACAAGAGTGCATCACAATTTTACACAAGGGTGAATAGATAATGATAGAGGCAGAGAAAGAGAGGATGTTTGTTACTCCCTGCCAGCTCATTCCTGTATATTCTCCACATTGTGCTGGGGCTTGGAGAGTAAATATGCCAAGGTTAGAGAGGCCTAGCTGCTAGTGCGAAGGAATTTAATTGAATTTCCAACGAGTATACTGATGTGAGATATGGATTGAAAATTCAAAATTCTTGTGAGCTGTGTGTATAAGGGACAAATAAATGGAGTAATGGAAGGAAGGAGAAATGGACAAAAAAAAAACATTGGCCAAGTAATAGCAATCCGTTGCATTTGATGCCTTGGTTGTGCTATCTTCCATATTCATATCAAATTTGAGATTAAGAAACAAAGGCGTGAATTATTTAGTGTAGTTGATTAATTTTTCCAGTTTAATAGACAGTGCATGCTGTGGGCCAGGGCTGTGGCTTTGTCATAATGCATTAGTAAAATCAGACTTGAAATAGATGGGTGTCCTCTTTGGGAGGAATAGCCTGCAGTGCTTTCTCTCTGTGTTATTTGAAGTCCAATGTGACTTGCTTTAGGCTAGTTCATCTTATTTCCAGATTAAAACAGGAATCTTTTCTAAGACACAACACAGGAAGGGACTTTTCATAAAAAGCAGATACAGAGGAAGAAAGGCACTAAAGCTGATTCCACACCCTGTTGTTGCCGAAGCAGTAAACTGTGAAAAGCTTGTTGTATATTACTAAGCTGTTCCAAATTCCAGATGTCCAATACTTAATTCATATGGTATAAATCAACATTAACACACAGTACAGTATTTATAGTGAGTTGTATGTCTATACTTTATAAAGAAACAACCCCAGATACTTCCGGTTAGGACTGATAGCTGAAAAGAAATGTTGGTGGTGAAAACTGGTCTGCACTTTGCTCTGTGAACATTTTCAAAAATAACTCAATTTATATTTTCAGAGGGATCAAAATAAATTCTTACCACTGTTTTTGGGCACCAACTGATATGTACCACAGCACATAGTTTTGCTAATTTTAGACTGAATTGTATTTAGGCTGTTTTCTATGGTCATCCAAGACTTAATCAAATACTGATTAACAAAAAATTATGTTTTGTAGAAAAAAAAAGAAAATTCCTCAATGAGGAATACAGTATAATTTGGTTTTGATACAAAAACTTTAAAGAAAGCATTGACTTGTGGGAAATGTGCTTATTCGCTTTGTTGCCAGGAGTCTGATGGGAAGATCGATATCAATCACGTCTGTGAACTATCTTTGGAGCTAGTGCCAAGAGGTGTTTAGCTTAGCATAAGGACTGTAAACAGCTAGCTAGATCAAAAATATGCCTCACACATCAACACACCTCATTTATGTAATCCGTTCCCAAACAGTAAAAACAAAAAGTTGTGGTTTCTCTGTCTAAAATTGCAAGAGTATCAATACCAGCCCTAAACAAGACACAATCAAGTTTCCTGAAGAACAGTACGTTTCTCTAAATATAAAAGACCCTCAAAATGTTGTATTAAATTGCATTTTAATTCAATGCTCAAGAACTACATGCAGAAAATACTCCCTTATGTTCAGTTAAGAGTAAAGAAAATAGACAGGTCACTTTTTAAACAACCTGAATACATTTTTGCACAGCTCTTCTTGACTGCAGATAGGTGACATGACTGAAAGACAGTCAGTGAGCCGGTCAGGCGAGAGCAGAACAGAATGCAGGGTCTAATCCTCTCAAAGCTGGGAAAGATGAAGGTTTAAATCCATAATTCCTCTTTTTAATCCATTCTGAAAGGCTCCGACCCTGTTGGGGACCTTGTTTGTGTATTCGTTAACAGCTGCACACCACCAATGGTAGTTGCACCTGGCTGCAGATGCATCTTGGTACTGCGGCTTGTTCAGGGGGCAGGGAGGCTTTTAGACCAACATTCATGGACAGTCAGGGGCCCATCTTGATTTGCATCCCCAAGATCCATCCCACAGAGCAATGCAAGTGTACATTGTTGTCTGCTCTTGTCTAATTTTAAACTAATGGGAAGCCGGTTCTTGTTAGTGCAGCCCCCTTTTTTTGAGCTTTGACTGCTTACCTGCCCGGACAGTTGACATCTTTAAAATTAAGTAGTTACATTTTGCAAAATGCCTTAGCTACTGTTTTGTCAGGTACTCATTAAGTCACTCAGTCAAATTCATTTTAGCATGTTCTCTGCTGAATTTCCCACAGAGTTTGTTTTAGAAGCCCAGTCACTTATTGTGAATAGTAAAAAAGAAATGTTTTGAGTGACAACTGATTTCCAAACTTTGCCATTGCACCACAAACTACCTGCAAAATGAATGAAGAGAACCGTCACTATGCTGTGACATAAAGCTGCAAGGTCGCATGTGAATCATCTCCACAGCATGCACCAGCATGCCTCAATTACAAATGATCGCTGTCATTCAATTGATTGGGAGGCCTGTAATAAAACCACACTGTTGAGGTTAACCCTTGGTTATTTTTTCTGCTGCTTGTATTTTGTTATAAAGAAGGATATTTACAATCAATGTTTTCTGAATGAGAGGTCAATCCCATCTGAATTAGCTGGATGTTGTTATCTCCCAAATTCAGTTAGATTGAACTCTGCACAAGGTGAATAAGGTGGGATCAATTGTGACTTCAAGGAAGTTAACTAACTACAAGTTTTTTGTCAGTGGAATGTGAATACAAAGTGCTTTGTGTCCTCATTTCCAACTTTTTAAAATATTACTTGATGGGTTTTATGTTTGTTACATGGACTGTGTTTCATGTTTCCTTGCCAATGCCCACCAAGCATTTTGAAAGTATCATTATTTATATCCGTCATTATTCCCCCGTGCCTGATTCATTTTGTCATTCTCGTCACTGGAACAACCGCCCTTGGCTCACTTTTTGGATCTCATCGGCCTTATGGCTGACAAATGACTTGTGAAAAAAGCGATATGGTTTTCTATAGGAAAAAAATAAATAGAAATTGAATCCTGGCCTCTGTCGGCAGTCTCATCTGTCATCTTTCAATATTGATGTCTATTATGTTTATGGATTATTTGGCTGTCTTATGTTCTCTGGCCCAGCTCGCCCTGTCAGATCGGCCACTTGGGACGGCGGCCCATTGATAATGCCATTTTGATTGATGGGTTTCATTGTTTAATTGTCAGCCGTCTTCTTTTAATGGAGCTCCATACACAACTGAAAGATGACATCTTACATGTAGATGAGTCAGAGTTCAAACTGTGTGTACCGCTGGCAATGTGATGCAGATACAATATGACTGTAGCATAGATTCAGTATCATCATCCCGGGCCATTATCAGCTATTTGGCTCATGTTTATGGCTTCCTGTATCACCTTTCAGGGATCACATGTCGGTTTACGGGAAGAAAACAGCCCTCGGAAGATTTATCACAGCTGCCGATAGGCATCATTTTGTTTTGCTTGCATGATGCAATTATTCTGTAGCCTCTATACAACTCTTTAGGGACACTCAATGCAATTAGGTATATGTATAAGTAGAAAGGTATTAAGTACAAAAAGATAAAACTAATGCAGTCTAATCCAACATGCACCTTCATGAAGGTTAGAATGTTCCATGTTACTTGTTTGTTTTAAAGAGTGTTGATTCAATTTAGTGCTGCTGTTATACTGAGAGGTATTTCTAATATAATATCAGATGCCGTACTTAAATGAACTTTTATTTAACATTGTTATTGTCTGCATTGTCTCTGTCTGCTTAAGTAGATCTCAACTCTGTCTGCAGTGAACCTTTTTGAAACATGTCTTTAAATGTATCAACTAAATAAATCTCCACCACAGGTAATCAAAAAACTAGCCTAAACCTTTGTGTCCCCGAACAACCTAATGTCCTTGTTTATGAGAGACAACAAAACATTTGAAAACTTACATAAATAAAAAAATAAATGAACAATGTTGTGGCCTTTGCTAGTGTTGACTCAGTGAAAGTCTATAATACACCTAAATAAATAATTGGCCTTGTGAGTACAGGAATATGTCAAAATAGCATTAATTGAGTGGTCTACCACTACTTAATGCAGATGTCATGCATGTTGAATGCCATATTGTGATGTTACAACACATGGTCTTCACACGTGTCCATATGAACCAAACAAATCAGTGAAATGCTCCAGGGAGTGTGAATAAATCGCTGTTTAAAAATGTTTAGTCTGAACCCAGTCTAGACCTTTTGAAGAGCGGTTTCAGTAACAACAGTAAGCCGTATGGGGTTTACACTGAATCTGTTTTAGCGCCCACACGCATGTAGGATGTCAAGCCCTATCAGAGAAGCGAAAAGAAGAGAAAGAGAAGAAGCAGAGATAGCAAGCGAAGAGAGAGCAGGGCCGGAAAGAAGAGAAGGTAAGCACAGCAACGGAGCAGGACGCCTAATAACAACTATCCTAGCTCCTTTCTCCTAGCTCCTTTCTTCTCCTCTCCTCTCTTCCCCTCTCCTCTCCTCCTCTCTTCTCTCTCTCCTCTCCTCTCTCCCCCTTCTCTCCCTCATCTCTCCTCCTCTCCTCTTCTCATCTCCCTCTTCTTCTTATAACTCCCCAGTTTGTTTGCAACCAAGGTCGTAGTGGTCTTGCTCTGTTTTCTAGGGGTGTGTGGGCTTCATTTATCATCCATATGATAGTGGCATGCTCGAGTGGCAAGCTAGAGTGCCCCAAATCTTGTGTGTGTGTGTGTGTGTGTGTGTGTGTGTGTGTGTGTGTGTGTGTGTGTGTGTGTGTGTGTGTGTGTGCGCGCGCGCGTGTGTGTGTGTGTGTGTGCTCACTCTCTCCGTATGCTCGCTCAAATTAATCATCTCTCTTCTTATCTCTCTTAAACTCCCTTTTTTTTCTTTGTGCCTTTCTGCATGTAAATACAGATGTATCTACATGCAAAAAGGCACCAACACACCATGTCTGAGTCCGTGTACATTACAGTACAGTATGTGTATATGTAGAAATAATATGCTGCACTATACTGTGGTACTATATACTATAATATCCAGCGCAAGAGGAGATGAGGAAAAAAGAAAGGCAGACAAAGAACAAGAAAGAATACAAAAGCAAAACAGAAGAACATTCACCTCTCTTGTCAATATATAGTAGAGGCACCTTTGGCAACAGTTACAGCCTTGAGTCTATGTCAATAGGTCGATCAGCTTGGGGACGAATTGGACACTACAATTCGTCCCCCATTCTTCTTAGCAAAAGGTTGCATGAGGACTGAAATTTGAGCGGCTGATCCCGTCTATTTTGGTGTTGTTAGAGCATAGAAACAGCCATAAAGCAGCGACAGGTGAATCACCCTGCTAACAGTGTCTTGGTGTCATTTTATCCATGAAACCTTGCAGCAAATAAAGATGGCCTTCTTCACCAGTGCACTTCTTCCTCTATTGGACTACTTCAGGGAGATTTACTATTGTGTCATGTTGTTTACATTTATTTGTAATTTACCTCTCTGTACGCTGAAGAACATTCAGTGCCTTTGTGATTCTCTTCATTTCAAAGCAATTCTCTATATCAGAAGGATGACTGTTGGTAAAGCTCTTATACAGAGTCTTCCCTCTGAATGCATTGTGGATGTAGTTGACATGCTTGCTCTCTGGTTGGTACTTTTCATAAACTAGTCTCAAGGTGTATACAGACTGAATGCAAGCTGCATGTGCAGATAAGGTTGATAGAAAAACATGGGCGGAGATGAACAAATATGGATTCGTAGTGGGCTGCTGGAATAGAATATATTGGAGTTATATGGAGACAAAGAGAAGTCTGGAGGAAAGTAATATAAAGAATTGGAGTTCCTAGAGATCATTTATCAGTGAGCTAGCTAACAGCTCCAGCTAACAGCTGTGCTACTGTACTTGCACATGGGAATGCACATTCATTTATTTCCATTTTATTATAATTTGATATATCATCACAGTGCACAGTGTGGCTGTTCCTGCTTTTATTTTACAACTTACAGTAGCAGTAAAAACCTTTCCCATTTCTGTGGGCGAAGGTGGGTGAGCGCATGGCCAGTGGAATCTCGGGGTTACGTAGAAGTCACAGTGTTGACTTCTATTGTTTTTATGTTTTGGTTTTTTTTGGCCTCCATAAAATGTGTTCTTTCAGACTAGTGAGAAGAAAACATCTTTCATATTCATAGCCTCATTTATATAACATTTTATTCCTAGAAACACAGAGGCATTTTATTTTTTATGGCTGTTGACATGATGGAGGGATGTAAAGAATCTCCATAATACCCCCTGTAAAAAACATTCAACAAAATGTAACAATAGTTTTTAACCTGCTTTTATCCAATGTTCGGATATCTTTTCTGAAAATGATGCGAATGAACACATACTTGATAAGCTAACGCCTAATTTGCATATTTAAAATAAAACATTTCAGAAAACTTGTAATTAAATATAAAATCGTCTTAATGTAATTAATCAACTGGTGATATCTATTTTAATTTTATATTTAGCCTTTATTTATACTAGGGCATCTAAGAGCGCGATTAATCTGGGTTAATTTTTTGGTCGCGTTATTTATTCTGTGATTAATTAATCGAAATGAACGCGTTAATTCGACAGCCCTAATTTATACAGGTAAAGTCTCATTGAAACACAGGGTCTCATTCTCAAGAGAGACCTGATCAGATGGTAACAGTACCATACAGGTTACAGATTTACAGGACACTAAACTCAGATTAGTTAAAGTGTTTACCTTATTCACCTGGGGTGTCTCCCCTAACAGCGTGGCCAAGCTCCAGACACCAGTAAGGGAATTAAAGACACTCCTTAACCCCGCATTGGAAGCTCTACAGCACCTTTGTTAATGATCCACCATTTTTTGCTACTCTGTCATTTTATCTCTTATCCTGCTCATCTCTTCCTGGTAACTTCATCTTGTTTTTATTTATTTTCTCTTTTTCATCTCCCCTGTTCCTGTTGTGCGAGAGTCACACAAAAGCTACGCTTAGGAGACATTATTGTGTTTATTAACATGGACTGCTTAACACAAAGGGAACAAAGGGAAGAAAGGATTTGATGGAGATGAAGGTGAGGCTATAGGACAGTAGTCACGGAGGAGGCTCCTCGACCGGTCTGGCCCGAGCATGGATCGATACGAGGTGATGTAGGAGCTGGTGGGGGGTGATCGCGGGGGCAGTAGATGGGCTAATCATTTCAGTCATTACCCACCCCCAGTCCCCTGATTCTAGGGATTAGCAGACGCAGAAACAGAGGAGAGGTTGTGTTAGTGCTACAGGAGACTCTATCGGGGATTTGAGGAGTGGAAAACACTGCATGTCCCCAGTCGCCTTTGGTAATTGTGCCTGCAGGACCATGTATGGGGAAGAGTGTGTGCAAGAGTGTGCATACAAGACGTGTTAGCTGTAGTGTTAGCGAGCAGAGGACACAAAAAAGAGGGAAAGGAGACATTGTTGGCATTTGCGTCATGCATGGACAAGCACACGTGTTAGAAATACAAGCAGGCATTACAGAATCGTGTACAGTCCCCCCCTCTTTCTCTCTCGCAGGAGAGGAGAGTCGTGGGAGAGCTTACATGCTTGCCTGCCCACAAGCCTTTATGTGGAGCTGATCATTTGACAGTACAGAGCAGCACAAGAGACTTACTCCAGTGCCCGCGAGAGCCCAGTGAAAATATCACACACCATGACATACACGACGGGTGGAAATAAGGGAAATTACATTCACGTCAGTGGTCAAAGTGTCACAACTGGCTAATTCAATCAGCTGCAGTCCCAGCATCTACCTTAAACTCTGATGTGAGACAATAAAACAAGCCCATGTAATTGAACTGCCATGCACACTTGAACACTTGAACAAGACGGACAACACACCTTGAAAGTATATGAATTAAGAAACATGGGTTTGTAGGGATTGGTGGCTTTAGTGAGTTTAGAAGGGGAACTTTATCTATTTTGCTTAGGACATGGACATGTAGGGAGAAAATATGCTATCCAGTTGCATTATGGTGAGTTTAGAGTTTTAGGAGCATGAACCATACTAAGGAATAAAAGTACTCTAGCTGACATGAGACAAACTTAAAATAAACTCACTATTGAGAAGCTACAACAGCATATATGTTACTACATGTTTCTTTATTTTTTAGTTTTCAGTACAATTTTCTTTGATTAAGAAAAGACTACAATGCCCAGACCTTTAGTCAACTAAAACTGAAGTAAATAAAAACAGGATGAGGTTGACTAAATATCATAAAAGGTTTCTACCTCCTCACTGCTGTGAAACTATAAGCCAAAAATGATTTTACAGGCCATTATTTTGAGACTCCTTCACTTTATTCTGTACAAGAAAGCTGCTTAATTATCTTATCAAAGAGTGAAACCTTTAGAGAAAATGTCTGAATGTCTGAAGCTGCGGTGAAACTTTGAGCAGATTAAAATCTAGAATTATAAATGAAAGTATTTGCTGAAATGGCTTTTTGCTGGGAACACTAAAGACGATTGGGCGTTCAGGCTCCACTGGTGGGCTACGTGCCAACGCAGCTTTCACACCTTGTAGTCCTGTGACCTGAAGGTAAAGCGAACCAAAGCTGTAAATACAGAACGTACATCTTGCCACCTGACTGCAAATGTTCCACATTCAGGGGACATGATGTCTCACCGCCATGGCTGCCTTCCAACACCTGCCGCTTCAGACACCGCTTCAAAAGGAAAAGAAAGCAAAGGAACTTTTCAATATTGAAGGCCTCATTGTGTGTTTGGACACAGGCAAATAAAGCTGTTGGCTGAGATTATCCCAACAGCTTCATTCTCACAACCCAAGCTGAGAGTTATGGAGAAGGAAAGTCACATGCTAACCAGATTCAACTATGAAAGACAGCAAAGAAACATTAACTGATTTTGACCTTAAAATAGGCATCAAACCCTGTGGAAAATCAGGTTAAACCTCTCTACCAGAGTTATTTCCAGTCCATCCAGCGGATCACAAGGAATGACAACAGTTTCAGAAGGGGAAATGAAAGTGGCGACACAAGGGAGCAATGCATGGTGGCATCAGTGCGTATGTGTTGGGGAGATTAAAGATATGACTTGTGGAAATGATGCCAAGTTCCACCTCTTTGTCTTCTTTTCCATAGTTGTCCTCATGGGCTCTAGTAAGTTTAAAAATAGAGCTTTTCTAATGGAGAAGAGGGCCGAGGGGAAAGAGAAGAAGAGCAAAAGTGTGCAGAGACTGGAGGAGTCCTCTGTGGTAGGAGAATGCAATTTGAGATTGGCCAGATTGCTTTTTTTTTTTCTCCCTTCCTTGTCCCCCTCGGCCGCTCATGAGGCGTGATGTGCACCGGGGCCCATAAGCCACCATAAGCCTGACGCCAGTACCCATCCCGCCACCAAGGAGGCGCACTCACAGCGCAAGAAAATCAGCGTGATGAAATATAAGAAGGACTCTAGAAAGATCAGTGGGGATATTGGGAGTGATAGATGAGAGTCAGGCGAGGAGAGTCAGTAGGGTGGGGAAAAGGGAAGGAGTGAAAGGATAAAGGAGATGGCTTCAGGTGGGATTATGGTGAGATATGGTAGAATATAAATGTGCTTGAGTTGTCCAAGGCTGATTTCTCACGGTCACATTGCATTGTGAGAGGTGTATTGTTACGGGCCTTTGTTACAGGTTTGTACTCCCTCTGAATGAACCAGTCGGGTGTTGAGACAAATATAGCCACAGACACGTTGTTACAAATCTGTCACGGAAGAAACACGCGTTAAACTCTTTCTCTTTCTGTCACCTTTAGGAGAAGATGGCTCAGCAGAGACGGCGCAGAAGGAAACGTCCACCTGCGATATTTGCCAGTTTGGGGCTGAATGCGATGTGGACGCAGAGGATGTTTGGTGAGTTTGCACATACAAAATCCCTTTTTGTCAAAGCCATGTGACACCAGTTGACTTACACAGCTAGACTCAAGTCAGCTTCACACCTTTTTGACATCTTCTATCAAAGAAATACCTCCTATATTTGTCATTTCAAACATTTTAGTAAGTATGAACACTAAGACTTTAGATTAGAACTCTTCTTTATATACAGGCACACATCCGCCGCTGAACACCCACTGAGGTTTAGTGCATGGTTGACCATTTCATTTAACCCCAATTACTGGAGCAGGGCACCGAGAGAAAGGAGATTTTCGCTTATTCTGGAAATCCAATTACTATCCTTACAGGACTTGCCAATGTCAGGCCAAAAATGACTTTGACTCACACAAGGGAAACTAGTTCAGTGAAGAAATAACGTTTGTCATGAATTTAACCGTTTATTGCAGATGAAACGGATGAAGGTATGTCATTGGCTCCCCCACATGCATTAGAAAAGAAACATCCTCAGGGGTACATAATAAACACGCGGGTGCAGAGCCCAATTAGATGAAGCCTCAACTGGTGAACTGTTTCCAGCACCAGACTGTCGCATCACTGTATTTGCTTTCTACAGCATGAATGGACCTCAAATGAACCAACACTGATACTGATTTGTTGTGGAACAAAGATCAGCTGGTATCAGCAAAAGGAAGGGCAGTGCTTATAAGAAATCCCAGACGTGCTGCTAGAAATTAGAAGTGCCCTGAGAGTATGACTCTATCAAACCGCCTGATGTAATGGAAAGATAATGTACCCGAGTGTGCAATAACCGTAATGCCAACGAATGGTTTCATGATGCATTCTGAGCCTTGTTGCAAATACCAAACAGCTGGAGTCCACTCCTCCTGATGCCACCCACTTTCACAAATGCACCTTAATATTCTACTAAAACACAGAAATGGATTTATTGCCATTTTCTTAATCCCCCAAGGAAGAATTCATAAGGTCACAACAGTCCAATGTACTGTCGATGATGGGTACACACAAGACTGAAAACATAAAAGAAAATGGAGCCTCAAGCATGTGCAGCATAAATGGAACAAAGGCAATTACACAACATATACAGTGGACGTTTGCCCCCACAATAAGAAGACAATGGGTAAGACAAGAGACGCAGCCAAAGTCAATAATGTATCTCGTTAAGAAAGCGGTTTACATGAACAGACAAATGAATATTTCTTCTTGTAAAATGGAAACACTTTAATCTTTCAAAAGCCCCGAGGTGTTTTGACAAGAATATTTCTGGCGAATAATCAGACAAGTGATTGCAACCCAACAGCAGGTAATTTTCATCAAACCAAACCAACTGCTGGTGTAGCATAGGATCATTTTTGATTAAAATGACAGGTTGTTCCAATCAGGCGGAAGTTGATTTTTAATCAAACAAAACCGTCAGTTAATCAAACAATGAGTGGAGACATGACTGTAATCAAAAGCAAGATAAAGTGAGGTGTAAGACACTATATAAAGGGTTTTAGGGTATGTGGGACTCAAGGTAGTCTGCTAATCAGAATGAAGTACCATTTTATTTATTCAGTATTCAGTTTGGCGTTTTATTCATGTTAGTCACGTTTTGTTTAGGACTGTTCTGTTTTTTTTCATTTAGCCCCAATCAGTCATGGGTGATGTAACCATCCTGCCGATGTTTTTTCCAGCCAACATAGAAGAGGTGCAAAGAGCAGTTAACTTAACTTTTGTCGTGTTGATCCAATAATATTCAGTTTTAAATTAGTTGTTTTTACATTTTGGGAAATCCGCTTCATCACTTTACTAGAGTGAAACCAGAAGATCGATACCATTCTCAGATATGAGTGCTATCAATCTTGTCATTTAAAGGGATAGTGCGGATGTTTTGAAGTGGGGTTGTATGAGGTACTTATCTATAGTCAGTGTATTACAACAGGAGATGACAATCATCACGCTCCCAGTTTGGAGAAACAGACAGGAGTACCAGCAGGAAGCTAAGCAATGTACTGCTGTGGACGGGGCCGCAGCAAAGACGTATTTTAGCAACCTACAAGAAAGACCCACCTAAAAATAATCATTATCTTTTTAAGTGTTTAATGTTTAGAATATTTTCAACAACCTTTGCAGCTGCGTCGATCCCATCAATGCTAGTCACCATTTTTCTGTTTGTATGTACTATTTGTTTGTCTTTGGCATAGGAAGATGACTTCCACATTCTTAATCCCACGTAAAAAGTGCTGCGGGTGATTGCCCCCAACATTAACATCTTTGATTTGCTGAGCAATGTGAGCAGCAATTCAGAGGTCTGGAACCAGGCTCGAAGGGTTATTAAACCCACCATTCGTGAATGCATTACTTTTCAAAATGTAAACAAATGTTGAGACGCTTGTATCTGCTGGAGGCATCAACAACATTCTATGTTGCCTTTAGAGCAGGGGTCTTCAACCTGGCGGAAATGTATTTTAGTTCACCCCTCTCCTTTCCTCCACTCTGTCTCTGAGTGTAGGTGTGTGTCGCCGCCCTTCGCAAAGTACAGCGGAGGAGGGAATGTGAATGGCAAAGCAAAAAAATTAAATTGTAATAAAAAAAAGATTTTTTTATTTTTTATTGCTTTATCTATAAACATTTTGGCGACCCCCCTGCAGTACCTCCGCGGACCTATGCTTTAGAGAAATAAACCATCAGTCTGCTCTTCACTGCATCATAACATCAATACATTTCCATGTTTTTGTTAAACTTTTTACACCTGATTATTATGCTTCTACAATTTGACAGCATAAAATAATTATCATCATTAATGACTAACGATCTGGATTCAAAAGAGGAAAAGAAAATGTGCTCAGTGATGTGATTGAATCACTGTATGTTGGTTGAACCTATTTTGGCCCCCGCTGCAGCGAAGAGTCTTGCTATCCTTACACCATCTTCTGTAGTTCTCTGTACTCTGGAGGCAGGCGGCCGGCAAAAAAGACCAATTTACCCCTCAAGGATCAATAAAGTGTCGCAAAAAGCCATTTAGATCCATCTGTGGTGTAAAACTGTAATTACTCAGAAAAACTCATGCTTTCAACCCATCAATAGCACCCATCAGTGTTGATAGAATTAAAGCAGAGAAGGAGCAAATAGCGAGCTGATCATGGGGAGAGGCTGGAGGGACACTTGTTGTGTGAACGCTGGCTTTACACATACTGAGAAAGGAGGGAGGGGCTTTTCAAAGCTGGCACTTGTGTCCTTATTAAAGCCCATTCTTAGGAAAGCAAGAGAGAATGTCAATGAAAAGCCAGACACACGACAAGTCACAGGCCAAAAGGCAAAGTGGGAGACTGTCTTTATTGTCGTTGAGCTGGGTGCATCCACACACACAGTATACAGAAAATCCACTGGAAGTCCTCCACACATTACTGACATTCAGATTGTGAGACAACGGGACACTGGGCATAGACGTGAACAAGCCCTCCCCCCCACCTACATCGAACAAGACACGCAGAATGAATCTGTGGTGGTTTTGTTTTGCGTTGGTTGAGTCACGCCTCTTCTTGGTCATTTTGTGTTTTCTTTGTGTAGGATTCGCATCTGTTTGTAGTTGTTTTGCATCTCTTTATGATTTTTTTTGTCTTTTTGTGGCCGTTTTTTGGTCCTTTTGTATCTCTTTGTGGATGTGACTCCTTGCACTTGTTTTGAGTCTCTTGGTGGAGGTTTAGCATCTTTGTGTGGTTGCGGTGTGACTTTTGAAGTCTCTTTGAGGTTGTTTTGTGACTCTTTGTAGTCTTTTTACATTGCTTTGTTATTATTTTGTGACTCTTTGCACTTGTTTTGAGTATCATTGTGGTTGTTTTGCATCTCTTTGTAGTCTTTTGATTGCCTTTTCAACAAGAACTCCACATACTCAACTTACAATAACAGCCTCCTGACCCCTTGGGCCTTTGGGTCCGTACCCTGGAGACCCGATCAGCTATCCACCCATGATCACTGATTTCACAATGTTTAGTGCCACAAAGCACTTCAATAATATTTCCGTGTGTGTGGTCTTACTCAAATCATTTATATACATATCTATATTGTATATATATATATATATATATATATATATATATATATATATATACTGCATACCCCCTCCTCTCTCTTTCTCCATTTTATTTCTGTTTGCTGAGCTTTCTTATTTTTTCAAAGGATTACAGTGAAATTTGAGGCTAAGGATTATGAAAATCAATGCTATGTTCAGTTGCAATACGGTTTGCTACTGAGGATTTGTACACAACACAAGGCAGTCATTAGATATGTTGACCTCAGCTGCTGTGTGTGTGTGTGTGTGTGTGTGTGTGTGTGTGTGTGTGTGTGTGTGTGTGTGTGTGTGTGTGTGTGTGTGTGTGAGTGTGTGTGTGTGTGTGTGTGTGTGTAAAGTGGCCTTTTCAGTTGGTAGACAGCAGACAGTCTGGGGGCGGGGGGCTTTGATGGGAGGGTAATAATTGCAGGGAACTAATCAATACGACACATCCTGCTAAGAAAGATTCCTCGTGCACATGTGGCATACACAGTCTGATATATAGTACACGCATTCACACGCACCACTAACACTTCTCTACATGCGTGCAGAAGAAGGTGTGAAAGAATAATTTGCTGTGTGTGTGTGTGTGTGAGAGAAAAAGGGGGGAAAACGGAGTTTATCACGAAATGATCGCTGTCTAACGCATGTATATGAACGCCTGTCTGCAGGTGTTCAAGTGTGTGTGCGAGTAGCATTAGGATGTGTTGACGCACTGCAGTCTAGCAGTATAGTGCCTATTGTGGAGAAAGTGAGAGGCCTCATTAAAAATGTATGAAGCCCACCGACCAACAGCGGCCTCTTGGGATGGCTGAGACTCTGAAAGGCCTTTACGATGGGAGGCTGTGGGGGGTAATGTGCACGTATACATGTACATGTGTGTAGTGCTCAGCCTATACTCCCTGTGTGGAAATTTCCTTTTAGCTCAGAGGCTCTTAAGATTCATAGATTCTTAGTTCCTCACAATTCTTTTTGCTGCCTCCTTTCATGATAACAGTATTCTCATTTAGATACTTTGTATGATAACGCACACTTTAATTATAAACCTAATCTTGTCTTGAGGGGGGCAATTGCTAAATTAGAGTCTGTGTTTTATAATCTTTAAAGGTTAAAAATATCATGTGGTATCTAGCTGTGCAGATACTTTTGGCTTTAACTGTGTGGTATTTGCACCCACCTTAATGCAATGAAAGGAGGGGCATACAGTATATCCTCTTAGAGGAAGTGACACTTATAGGTACACTGTCCATGATCTGATGAAAACAACTGATGGTAGGTAAATTTGTAACTAGAAGGACACTCAAAATATAATGGGTTGTTTATTGGACCACGCTACTCCCTTCTACCAAGTTTTATAAAAATTGGGCCAGTAGTTTTACCGTAATTCTGTTGAGTGACAACCAACCGAACCAAACACATAACCTCCTTGACAGGTAACAATGAGGGCTGTCGAATTAACGCGTTAATTTCGATTAATTAATCACAGAAACAAATAACGCAACAAAAAAATTAGCGCTCTTAGACGCCCCTTGACTCTTTACGTCAACGGCGCGGCGCGGCCACAGCAGCGACATCGTCATGAGGTGACATCGTCAACACGATGAAGCGGATGAGAAAACGCTACTTGGCCCAGTGAATGGAAAATTTACATTTAATAAACGCCCGGATGGAACTGTAGATAGGAACACCATTCTGTGCGATTCCGGTGCAGAATTCTTTTTTCCGTATCATCGGAGAACTTTTAGCCTGACATATCATCTCAGAGCAGCTAGCTCGGAGCTAGCTAGCACCAAGGTGAGCGACCAGCCTTGTCAAAGCTCTCGACCAGGCGTTCAGAAGCAGAATTAGTAAATCTACCTCTGACAGATTAACCAACTCAGTCGCATGGAGCTCCAACAGCAAATATTGATATATGGGATAAATTAATCACAACGCTTGTAATTAATTAGATAAATGTTGTGTATCGCTTGACAGCCCTAGTAACAATACAATATATTGTGATTCCATTCAGTATAAATCTATTTAGTTATGATTAAACAGGGTTTGATATTTTATATTTTATATATATTTTATGTTTTAATTATCTGTAACTAAGAGAAAATTCACATCAAATACTGAATAAGAAATACCCGAGAAAATGACACCAACAACAGTTACCATGGGAACGACTGGGAACTTTTAGTTTTTTGCATAAATGCTCCAAACCGTTATTGTTTGCATATAAACAGATCAGTATCCTAAATGTAGTATTTTTTTACAATATTATACGGGCACATGTCCTTGTAAATTAAATATCTTAGGCCTTCAACCAAGAGGAGTTCGGAGCCAGTGCACTTTTAAATTAGCTGCTGCGAGATCTATTTTGCCACCGGTACATTTTATGATCTCACTTTGTGTTTTCATACTGAAAATTCAATGTAAAGCTTTCAGGCAGTGTTGTATATGGTAGAGTCTGACATTTCTTCTAATTCAGGATTTTTATTTTTTTCAGTGAAAAGCTCGCCATTAGTAAATCAATAAAAAAGCTATCGAGAGACAGACGCACATCAGAGACACAGAGTGAGAGAGTGTTGAAAATATTGTTTTTTAAATCTAATTTTGCCAATTGTCTCAAAAGTTTGCATTGGATCTGTGTTTTGATGAAGCTATATCTCTGATTTCTGTCATTTTTCCTCCTCACTTCTCAGGATAATACACAGAAAATGCTGTCAACAGTTATTTTCTCGAC
The DNA here is from genome assembly GCF_900634415.1 of Cottoperca gobio. Taxonomy (NCBI): domain Eukaryota; kingdom Metazoa; phylum Chordata; class Actinopteri; order Perciformes; family Bovichtidae; genus Cottoperca; species Cottoperca gobio. The sequence continues at coordinate 6,489,353 of NC_041375.1, read as the reverse complement.
TATTTATCCATTTCCATTTAAAACTGTTGACAGCAAGGTCTTAGGGCCAGACATCTTAAAACCTCAGCAAATAAAATGGGCTTAAGATTGTCTTGGGTTGAGACAGAGTATATGTTTTTTGTAATGTGGGTGAATTGACCCTTTAAGTCATGTTGTTACAGTCTCTCTGTGTAACCCTCTGCAGTAGCACGTCATTCTGAGCTGCATCGGCTCACCTTCGGTGTCATGTGGGAACAGGGTCTTCTTCGATGCATAACGAAGCCTTTCTTCACATCATTCTTACTTTGCTGATCCATCATTACAACAGTAGCTGAGCACTGCCACGCTTTGCTGCACGGCGTTTCAATCAACGTCAATGTCAGCAGTACGAATCATCATGGCTGATTGAGAAGGTGTGTGTGTGTGTGTGTGTGTGTGTGGGTGGCGTGTGCCTGTGTGCAGCTGAAGACAGCTGAATGCCTGTGCTTTACTGAGAGCGTGGCACCAGGGGAAAATGAAAACTGGGAGAATAATGACAGATTTATAATTACAGAATCTAGCGTTCAGTGCTACTCAGCAGCAACTGTCTGGGGAAGGCAATCTGGGTGTAATTTCTGCTGATCAGGCCTGCCACAAACTTAAGGGTCACACTACACGTTTGCCAAAACACACACACACACATACAAATGTGTATGCACACACACGCAGGTGTATGTGCTGACTCTCTCTATCTCTCTGTAATTTGTGCCGATGTCGCACACGTAGAGTAGCCCACACACAGAGAGACAAACACAGAATGCCGAAAATTGTGGTGCAACAGCAAATTGCCTGGTTAATTTGAGCGAGCTAAAAGCATCAAGTGAGCGCCTGAGTCACTGAGAAATTAATGCATTACATTCTGCCCCAAACAATGCCAGAAACATCCGTTACATGGAAGGAAGCAACTGATTCAATATACAGAGAAGAAGCATATGGGTGTAAGCAGCAGCTAAGACAAAAACAAGCACACTTTTAATTTGACTTTTAGTCGGTTGTGTAGAAAAGCTTTCCCAAACTTTAAATCAAACAACTCGCATTTAAAGTTCTCATCAGCTGCGAGCAGTAAATGCATTCATTTTAAACAGGCTATCAGTGATTATAACTTGCTTGTGGAAATAACCGAGAATTTCCATTCCATTTGAAGGTAATGTAGGCCACACTTTAGTGCTCAGCTCTGACAATAACACACCACACATGCCTGTGGCCTCAGAGCCAAAGCTCTGCAGTCATCCTCATCTTCTTCCAGATCATTTGTAGGTTTTGTTGAAGGACATTAAAAAGACATGGCATAAAACCAGAAACAAGCTGTTCCGCAATCTTCAGTGACTTTTCTTTCACCAAGCTGTTTCAGTGTGATGATAGTATTTGCCTATAAGTTATTATTTTCCATTTAAGATATTTCCAATGTTATCTAAAATAACTGACAGCTTTAGAATGAATGGTGGCTGTTTAGTTTTTTTGTGTTATCTACAATTCTTTTATTATTAATTGCTTCCCGCCATTGTAGGAATACATCATTCGTCAATCAAGCCCTCTGTGCAGCCTGTCTCTTTTTTTGCAAAGTTAAATCCATTTTGCTATTGTGTCAGATTGAATGTGCCAAAACCGGATTACTATGCATGGTCCAACGTCCTGACTGAGTGCACGCTGTACTGTTTTTTTTCCTGTCTCATTTTTAATCCCCAAACGAATTTCAGTCTGTGTCCCTCGCATACACACACACACACACACACACACACACACACACACACACACACGCAAGTCTCTCAGTATTAAGAACTTCAGATCTAATTTGTTTTAGATCTTGACAGATACTAAATAAAAGTATGACTCTAATGTGATTTCTTGCTACCGCAGGTGTGTTTGCAACATCGACTGTTCCCACATCAGCTTCAACCCGGTGTGTGCCTCAGACGGACGTTCCTATGACAACCCCTGCCAGGTGAAGGAGGCGTCCTGTCAGAAGCAGGAACGCATCGAGGTCAAGTACCTGGGCCACTGCCAAGGTCAGACCCACAAACACTCACTCTCAAAGACACAACAACACCTTCACACACGCAGCGGAAGCCGTCAATCCGACTGCCCGGGCAGGTGTTCACTTCGGGGGGAAGGGAGGCCGTGGAGGCGAAGGAGGCAGCTTGCAGAGCTAAATGCAGACAGCATGATTGTATATCTCCCTCCAGCCGCAGCTCATTTCAGTATTACGTATATTTTCACTCAATTATATTTTGGAATAGTGTGCAAAGATAATCCCCAAATTCCACATCCTTCTCCACTACGTATATTGATCATTTTACTGAACGGTAATCCCCCCTTTTTAGTGTAGTATCTTTTATTTGGGTGCAGTATTTATTTCTCACGGTTCGAGGGATAAAGTTATTTTATTAAGCTCTTTTTAAGTCCCTGAACCGTGTCCTATTGCTAGCGCACGTGGGAGCAGACATAATCAAAATAATAAATCTTATGTTCCTTTATTTCATTTTATTGCAGGTGTGATCTATCAACATCTTAATTTCTCCTTATTTGGACTCATTTTGCTTTAAACAAATTACAAAATCTAGCTAAATCTGTCATCAGGTGGAAAGAGAGGCAGTCGAGGGAGGGCTTTTATTGTGTAGGGGTACGTTTGCAAGCATTCGATTGGCTCTGCATCCACCCGGGACAGACAGGGCAATTGATCGAGATGTGAGAACCAAGATGTAGGCTTTGAGAAGTAATGGGGGGTAAAGCAATCAGGGCTAACCAGCTCTGGAAGACAAATGAAATCTGTATTCCCCCACCTTACACCTTCTGGGTCGGACCACCCTGATCGATTTGCTCCACGCATTCTGTTTCAATCAGGGAAAGTGGAGAGAGAAACAAATGTCAAGAAACTGAGGGATCAAGACCTGGGAAAATAGACCTCATGTAACACAACATGTCACATTGCTGAGATATACTATTTCCCCATGTGTCATATTCTTGGGAAACATTGTAATTCTGCTTTCTACTGTAGCTCATCGTATCCAGAACAAGGAAAAGTACTGATTGAACATTGTTTGTTTTGTTTATACACTTGCAGCATCAGATGTTCATAAAATGAAGTGTTGTATCATTAAAACCTCAAGTTGTCATCAAGGAAAGATTTAAGGAGGAGGACATTTTTAAAAAAGAATCATTTTTGTAGCTGCAGTCTTGTTTAGTTTGTAGCCTCTCCCCTCTGAGTTGATGTTAAATGTGGATGTTCAAATTAATTTAGTCTCGTATGAGATTCTTCTGAAGTGGATGTCATACATCCAAGACTGGAGCTTCTGATCTCACTGAAACGCTGCTTTGTTTCATTACTTTTAATCTTCCTCTGGTGTCAATAAAACATGAAAATAAGAAATATTTGCATCATAGCCCCGTGAAATACTTTCACACACTCCGTTTGATGGAATACATTCACGGGCTACTGGAAAAAATCAATTGCAATAAAACGATAATGATTGGAAGGAGATTTTGTCTAGCCATTGTGAAAAGAGGAATTCAATGCAGCGTCAATAAGGTGAGCAAGAAATGCATTATTCCCTCTGATCTTTTCTACCCGGCTCTGCTCCATTCTACCTTAATGCTTTAGGAAGATGGCTTCTCACTTTTGAAGAGAATAGTTCACATAAATACGCTTTAACTAGACAGGTGCACACACCAATTGAACCCTTTTGTTGAGAAGGTAATTCACATTCTACCTGCTCTGGCGTCAGTCTGAATGTGTAACTCATAATAGAGTTGGAGCTCGAGGAGAGGTTGTTAGTGACCTGAGATCAGTTTGAATGTGTTTTTGGCCTTTCAGGCGACATCAAAGCCAGAGATGAACACTTCGCACGGACCGACCTCACAGGTGAGTGCATGTGTAACGATGGTGGATGTGCTGCCACTCAAAGCTACAATATTTCTGACTCAAATCTTTTGTCTGTCGCTCTCAGACTTTTTGTCATCCATTTCTGTCCATTATTTCTTTTAACCTTTTTATTATTTAAATCTTCTTCTGTTTTGAAATCTGTCTTTCTTGTGCAGTACAGTAATGTGTGTATGCCCGTGTGTGTTTGTGTTTACGCAGTAGAGGAGAAAGAGGATCCGAAGAAGGAGCCGGCCCGCGGCCTGTACATCCCCTGTCCAGATCTCTACAAAAACTACTGCGTCCACGGAGAGTGTCAGTTCCCCAGCATCGTGGCCCAGCCCTCCTGCAGGTACAAACACACTTACAATGTTGCTATATTTGTGAGGACAAGGCACGGGTCGGGATAGGGCGAACTGAAAACGTGGATGATTTCCCCACCTAAGTATTTGGGCATCTTGGCCTTTTATTCAAAGACAGTAGTGATGGGCGGATGAAGCCTTATGAAGCTTTGAGGCTTTCTTTCTTTTTGTGCCGAAAAAGCTTTGAAGCTGCAAACACACGGACATCTGGTGGCTTATGAAACATATAGCAGCTCCTTAAGACGGGCCAAATCAGTAGAGCACTGATGTTTTATGATTTTAATCTTTTTTTTGTGCAATAAAAGTTCAACAAGCCTGCATGTTATTATTAAGTGGGTAATACTTTTGATCAGAAGCGCTGCTTTAAATGAAGATGTATTAAAGAAAATAATGAACTAATGCATTATCCAAAATCCTTCACAGCCTTCATAGTTTTGAAGACACAAAAGCTTGTGTCCCTTTTTGTTTGTTTATTTATTGAATTATGTTTTTTTGTCTCACTCACTCTGTCAAGCGTCTTTGAGTTTTTAGAAAAGCGCTATACAAGTTTAATGTATTATTATTATTATTATTATTATTATTAATGTACCTTATTGGTGTAGTTTAGGCTCATGTGTTTTAACTTCATCGTGGATGTTTATGTAACATTTCATACGAGTCGTGAAGTGAAGGGAGAACGATGTTTATTACATTAGCTTATTTCATTTTATTGCATTATTACTTGGTATCAAATGTTCTCATACTTATAACGTTAGAAGATACGGACGTCACCGGTCATGTGGTATTTTCCTTATTTGAAGCGCGCTCCGACACAATGAGTTGAAACAACGAGCTTCACAGGAAAGAAACAGCTTCGCAGCTTCGTTATCAAGCGAGTCTCTAATGGACAGTGCAGAGGTGACAGTCACAGTACATGGACATGGCTGGCATCTTAACCACCAGCACTCCCATGTATTTAACAGTTAATGCCACAATATTTGAGGACAAGATTAGAAAATTCAAAAAAGTTAGTAAACCAAACACTATTTTCTAAATATGGTGTCATTTTAGCATAATGCATTGAGTTGGGACTATTGATTATAGATCACTTCCGCCAAGGGTTTTTGTTTGTTTGTCTGTTTGTTCGGCCCATTTTCATGAACCGTGGTTGAAGGGTGCAGCATGGTCTATGGAAGAACCCATTACAGTTGGAAGCGGATTCATATCAAGGGGCGGATACACACATTAGTTTTCACTTATGGATACGGCCTTGGCCCTTCTAGCTCATAATGAGTTGAATGGGTTTTTAATAGGTAGCACTCAATAAGACTATTTGTAGTAGCTAATTATGGGCTACAGTGCATGGATTATTATGTAATGATCAATTATACTATATTCATCTAAGCTATTATTGGCTTTTCATTGTAACTCTGACTGTACTATGGCTATAAACAAATCCTAAAGCAAGAGGTCTCTATATTTGCAGCACAAATGTGATGATGCACTCCCTCCCTAATCTCCGCACACCGAAAAAGAAAACATGTCATGGAAGTTGGCTAGTCGGTTTAAAATTGAGCGATTCCTAAGCAAGTGCTGGGTCCCTTTTATTTGTAATCAGGCTTGTTTATCTTGTATGAACACAAGCCTGTGTGCTGAGAAGGGGAAGTATTTGGATCTGGCTGTTGACCAGGCAAATATGCTGCACTGCTTCAAATTAATCCCATGTTGGATTTGTCACTGCAGAGTGAGGATATTGGTGAGTCCTCTTTCCACGCACATTATGATGCTGTTTCACAAGTTTCATTTGGATTTGGTCATGATTTCATCTGTAGAAGCCACACTCTGTGCACCGTCATGTATCTGCGAATGATAATATGTGGCTATAAACACGCCACGTGCTGCTGTCACCGTCATTGGTCTCATCAGCAACTTCCCATGTCATGGCTTATCATACTCGAAAGCTACAAAGGAGGTTTGCACATTATTAGGCTCCAAATAAAGATTTTAAACAGACATGGCTAAAGCAAAAGTTTAGCAGAACCTGTCTGTAATAATCACTCACTGCAGAGGAAACTGTGTCGCACAGTTTAGCCTGGAAGTCACTCTGTGAACTGTGATGGAGGTAAACACCTTGAAGAGAAACAAAGAGAAACAAAAGAGAACTATTCGAAGTTTGGCTAACCTGGGCTTTTGTTTCTCGCCCCGTCAGATGTTTCTTTTAAATGATTCCCATATCTCAACAACGACTTTGGTGAACACAAAGTTAATACAAACCCATACAAACAATGGCTAAACAAAAAGTGAGTCCATAAATTGAATATATTCAATGAAGAAACAAGGGGCCACATGTCCTCACTTTGGATATTTGGCATTATGGCCTCATAAGTAAAGGAATACAAGGAAATGCAGACACACACATTACATACACACTTGCAGAACAACAGTCTCACAGCTGCAACTGACACATACATATTCACACAAAGTACTGAGTGCAAACTACTTGAACACAGGCTCCACTGACGAGCATTTACATAAAGGCACAATGAGGAACGATATGAAAACCCACCACACACACACACACACACACACACACACACACACACACACACACACACAGTGAATGTACATGTGTGTTGCTTAGGTCTGCCACCTTTTCCAGCCTGATAGTGTGGCAGCCAGGGGGTCTTGGTATCTCTCCCGCCCTCTATCTCTCTCCTTTCTCTCTAACTTCTCTCGTCCCAAATCGCCCTGCCACACATTCTTCCTGCATACAGAGCAGAGTTTAGCGGAGAGGGAGTGTGACAGGTCTCTGCTGCCCCCTACTGGCTGCAGGAACCCGAGGTTATGTGTCCTAATGAGAAGGGAAGCACAGTACAGTGGTCTCTGTGCGAGTGGCGTGCGTGTGTGGAAACAGAGCACAAACCACAAACAAAACAAGGTTGCAATGTTCAGGTCGAAAGTATAGAGAATGTGAAGGAGACTGTGTGTGTGTGTGTGTGTGTGTGTGTGTGTGTGTGTGTGTGGTGTGTGTGTGGGTACCAAACAAGGATGTGCAGGTGTTGGTGGGTAACAACCTCCCCAGAGACAGGGAAGCAGGGAAAGACGAGGAGATGGGGAGAGAAAGAGAGAGTAAAGGGGAACCATTTTAGCTCGTCTGAGGACAAAGATCATCTCCGTTAGTCTCTCTCTATCTGTGTGTGTGTGTGTGTGTGTGTGTGTGTGTGTGTGTGTGTGTGTGTGTGTGTGTGTGTGTGTGTGTGTGTTTTTAGGCTGCCTAATTCCGAAAACACCAATTACATGTGAAGACGATGTGCGTGCTAGCTTTTTGCAGGTCGTTTTTCTGCACTGCCTGAACAATATGAAAGCAGCTACATCTCTTCTTCATCCTCTCAAACACCGACACTGTTGACTGTCTGTTATGTAGTTGATATTGCCCAGTTAAAATTGTGTTTGAAAATGGCAAACTGTGACTCCCTGCTGCACGGAGACTATCAAATCTCTGAGATGCCAATTCACACGGGACTAACATGACCTCTGTGTTTGGGCATGGCAGATTGGCACAGTATTAAGATCACGGGCGACCTCTGCAGTTTGTACAGATTACTAGAGGTCCCCAGGTAACACTAGGCCTGTGCAAATAGGGCTTTTGCTTTTCTGCCACTACTGTTTGTCTTCACTATAAATAATCAACTCGATTCAGAAACGTGGAGGAGAAAAATGGGATTCACAATATTATCCCCATAATCTTCAAAATATGCTTCAAATTCTTCAAATGACATTTAAACATCCGGGACTTACTTCACTTTACATTGTGTTCAGAAATAAAAGCTTTTTCAGGTCACTCCTGTGAGAATATTCACAATTATCCCGATAATGGAAATTCACCGCGTCCAACTTATTACGAGGTTTTCTTATCTTACCGTCCCTGGTTCTGTAGCTACGCCGTAACCTCCAAACGCACAACTATAATTGCAGCTTCCGTGTGGACACGGGCCCAAAACAAAGAGGAAATGATGATGAATAGCTGCTTAGTGTGAACACAGTCCCTCTCCCTCCTCGCCTTACCCACTGCCAGCCTTATCAGTTATGTTCATCTACACAGTCCCAGCAAAGAGAAAGCAGGCGCTGCACTGTCACACATACGCATTGTTCAGCCACAATGTCTGACGTCTCCATTAGAAACACGCAAATAATTAACCTGTCTAGAAGTGCAAAGAAATGACTCTTTCTCTCTCCTTCTTCTCACCTGCGTGTGTGTGTGTGTGTGTGTGTGTGTGTGTGTTCTCAGCTGTCACTCGGGTTTCAGGGGCCCCCAGTGTGACATCAAAGAGTACAATGTGCTCTACGTGGTGCCAGGCTCCGGCAAACTGCACTATGTCCTCATCGCCTCGATCATTGGAGCACTCCAGGTGGTCATCATCTGCGTGGTGGTGCTCTGCATTACCAGGTGAGTCATGCCCCTCTCACACACACACACACACACACACACACACACACACACACACACACACACACACACACACACACACACAGCTTACTAATGAACCTGGCAGCAGTACTTTCCATGCTGTCTGTATTTGGGAGTCACAAGAGGGCTGTGGAGCTCCTGAGCCTGGAGGAAACAGCTGAAAGGTCACCTTGCTTACACCACAGAGAGAAAGTACTGACAAATTCCCCTGTGGACACACACACACACATCAGTAAACATGCAGCATGTACGTACAAGCACAGATACACGGATATATATCTGTGTAGCACACTTTTGTTTGAACCGACGTTTTGTATTCACAGTAAAGATCCACACACATATATCGCCTGGGGCTTGTCTGCCTCCGGCTGACCTAAGCAATTTATGACATTTAATAAAAGATTTTAAAAGACTTTTGGCTGAGACAAAACTGCTCCTCTGAGCAAAGGAGGAGGAGGGACAAAATGAGAGAGCGAGCAGTTGTAAAAGGGCAGGGTGAGATAAAACACTGAGTACAGCTACTGTACCATAAATGTTTCCTGCTGCTCAGCAAAATTCATTATTGCAAAAGTTAGCAAAACACTCAGCCTCATAAACATCACACCGCTCTCACTTGTTACCGAGGAGAATGAATAAATCTAATGGGGCTGCAACCAACAATTATTTCATCATTGACTCATCTGCAGATTATTTTCTCAATTAATGGTTTGGTCTATAAAATGTCACAAAGTGTGCGTCCCAGTTTCTAAAAGGTCCAGGGTAATGTCTTTAAATGTCTTGTAATTCCAAATTATTCACTTTAATATGATATAAAAGCAGGAAATCTCCATATTTGAGAGGCTAAAAAACTGTATTTTTGCATAAAAAATGAATCTCGATTAATGCACCGACTGCTACAATCCATATTTGTTGGTGTTTATCCTTTAAAAAATAAAATGTTCACTACAGTCAGAAACATTTTGCTCTCCTGCAAACTCTCCAAAAACCTCAAGCTTTGAATGTAAAAAAAACAAACATTCGATACAGCATTTATTTTCAGCGCAAACAGAGAACTGACAGCTAGCGGAGCGTCAGGAGATATTTACAGATTACAATCTCAAACTTTAATATAGTATCGAGTGATGGGGAGCCAGCTGTACCCAGCATGTCGTTCGGCAGTGTAACAGTTAATAGGGGTCCCCTGTCAATACAATACACAGTGTGTACATAACACACTAATACTAATAGATCTCGACACTGCACTTCCTCGGGTCAGCAACACACACACAAAGTGTGTTGTATAAACAGTTGTAGAGAAACATCGAAGGACAGGCATATACAGAGATTCCTTCCATTTTAGTTACATTATAAAGACTTGTCATTCACTTACAGGACAAACGTGTGAGTGGAAAAAGGTCACCTCTATGCTTTGGCACCTGTGTGTGTGTGTGTGTGTGTGTGTGTGTGTGTGTGTGTATAACATCTAGTGATTGCAAGTTCTCATGTGGTTGCCACACGAGTCTGTATTCTTCCTATGATCGACACATCTGAGAAAAAGAACAAAACTCACTTCCAAATAAACTAGCATGATATTAAAACTAGTGCATTAACAGTACAAAGATTTACATAGTAATTATAGCAGCACAATGTGTGTGTGTGTGTGTGTGTGCGTGTGTGCTAAGAGCACCCAAAATACACAACAGTGTTCATTGTAGTAGAGCATGTCACCCAGAGCAACGGTGGCTCATTGATGTGTTTCTGAGCAACGATGGAGCTCTATGGCACAGAGGAATAATATCAGGCTTTGTCTACACAGACAGACTAGTTATTCAAAATCAATGTGTTGTTGGTTTTGGTCTTTTCATAGTGACAATAAGAATAATATTGATGTTGTCAATATCCTTTAAGAAATGATTTCAGGACAACCTTTTACCCTTTTTCCACCCAAATGAGATCGTATATGCTACAAACGTTTCCCATTGCCAATAGAAAAGTATTCTCAGTGTCACAAACGCGACTACCAGAAGCAGGATTGACAGTGATTGGTTGATAAATACCGTTACTACTGCATTGTCATTTGTCCCGGGAATGAATGGCGGTTGTAACCTTTCCCGCTGAAGACAAGAGCCGGGTGTTGGTGGGTTATTTTGTCCAGTGGGAAAGCGGCTTTACCGAGGTCTATAGAAATATCAGAATTGCATCAGAATGAGCTTTCACAACTGCAAAGTGCCTTAGCTAACCCCTACATGTATGTTCTTGTACCCTTACCTTCTTCTTCCCCGCACAGGAAGTGCCCACGGACCAACAGGATCAACCGGCAGAAGCAGAACAATGTCCACTTCAGTACAGAGAACACCATGCGCGCCTCCACTCGGCTTATCTGAGCCCAGACACACCGGACAGAGTCCCCCTCCACTTTACGGAGTGCGGTGGCGTTCGATGTTCCCCCTTGTAGGATCTGCTCCCCCTCACTCCTCGCCCTCCCTCCCAGTGTGAACTTTAAGGATGCCCAGGGAGGATGGTGGCACAGCAGAGACGGAGCTGCCGTACCAGTCAGCGATGAGACTCCAACCCCCTCAGTTGCAGATGTGTCTTTCTGCACCTTGTCACTTCCGCCCAGGGTTTTTCTGAAAGAAAGAACCATGAGGTGTTGGGGGGGGGCATTGAGGATACTGAATGTGAGCGTGAGTGCGTGTGAATGCGTATTAGATGTGTGAGCTTTGGTAGAGGCGGGCTAGCCGGTGTCTGTCGTTTCTAGATGAGGGGGTAAAGCAAAGCGGGGTAGTGCAAAGCAGGGTAACGGGCTTTAAATACAGTGTGCGTTGTTCAGTCTGGGAGGGGGGTGGGGGTGTGGGCTACACGTGATGCCTTGCACCTTGTGTTATAGGAGACCTTTGACAGAGGGCACAATGTTATTATAGAGCTCTCTGTTCGGTTGTGACGACGACGACGTCAGCTTCTGTATCTTGGGTTCTATTTCCAATAGTTACTACTACATTGTCTTGATGGGGTCATTTTTCTGTAAATGTAAATAAATAATTTATATCACAAAATGTAACATGCTGTGTCGCTCTTTGTTTGTGGTCTGGAAAACTTATTTTACAATGATAATTATTATTGTCATGATGCTTTCTATCATAGAGAGAATTTGTAACTTTTTTCTTGCTACTTTTACATAAGTAAATGATCTGAACACCTCTACCACTCTGAAAATATGTTTTCAACCCAGTTTCCAAATCCACTGTGAGACACACCTGCTTTCACCGAGGTAAAAATGATGGAAGGAAAAAGGGGATCGACGAACAAACACGGTTTATTCAGGCTGCGATAGCCTTTTCAGGCAAAAACAAGCACTATACACAATTGCTGGTGAGCCTTCTCCCGTGCAGCTTGTCTCTCTCTGGTCCAGCTGTATGACTGCAGTCGTATGAGTCTCTCCTTGGACCCAGCCTACTGCAAGAGAACAGAACCTGGTCATCACGCTTTTATTGTGAGTGATTACCTGATTCTGTCCAGCTGTTTGGTCTCCAGCTGAGACACTTCATCTCTCCACCAGCAGACTGCGTCCTCTCCACACCCCACTGCCACATCCACCCATAACGTGAGAGGCCTGTAACTAATTCTGAATGGCCTTGGTTGCACAGGAAATAAATCAAAAATGAGGGGAGCCCCAAAACTAGTGAATATTTAATTTCATGTCCATTCTAGTATGCATTCATGTTATATTGTCGCCATCCCATAGTGTTTTCATTCGTGCTGTTTTTAATCTCTTTTTGTTTTTACCTCGTATGACTGAAGTGCATATCAAGAGAAATGAATGTCAATCAGCTACAGGTTCATGTCCAACCACCGCCACTAGATGGTGCTGTGCTAACCCAAACAGCCAAACAACACCTCTACTACCAGCTTCAGGGGGTTAATATGAGCGGAGTGATCAAAGATGTTGTGTCCAGTATTATCAGTTATCGATTTGAATTGATAGAATTGTATTGAGTCAGTCGGGTAGCAGTTGTGTTGTCGTGGCCGAGTGGTTAAGGCGATGGACTAGAAATCCATTGGGGTCTCCCCGCGCAGGTTCGAATCCTGCCGACAACGATCGTTTTCTCAGTGGACAGACTTTACAGTGCTCTGACATCAGCGTTAGTCTGTTAGGGGAAGGAAGAGAAGAAAATAGAGAATGAGAAAAAAAAAAAAACAATCCATTTTGACCCCTGTGGCATTTTAAAGTCTAGTATTATTTATGCATTTGTGGAGAAGGAAAACAAATCCACAAGATTGCCATCTCAAATCCCGACTGCGGCAGGATTGAGGATTACAATATGTGTTGCCTGTTAAAACTTGAATTTATTCAAGATATTGACTTTTTGCAATGCAGTGAACTGTCAATACATTAGTATTAAATACAATTTAGCTAGTCAATATTATATACATCCCTATGCATATGTAGATTCTGTATAAATTCATTCTTATAAATTCATTCATTAAATATTTTGATCAGGGATAGTTTTTGCTGTGTTCCCTTGAATAATAATTGTCTTGGTTTCATCAGGGTGGTGTCAACTTTCCTTATACACAGTCCATTCCGGTCATGTGACTGCTAGATCACCATAGATACCAAATACAGGATGATGTTATTTTGCATACTTACTCCTCCTCATGCCTGATTAATGGACTGTATATAAGGAAACCAGGAGTGACCTCAGACACCAACCTGATGAAGACAATTCATCAATTCTCTTGTATTTGGGTTTGTAAAAGGTGAACCAGAACAAACTATTTGAAGAAGTCAACTTGGGCTCTGGGAAACTATTGAAAATTCAAAATATTGTGCTTTCTACTCCTCCAATCATTTGGACAGTTACTAGTTACTAGTTACTTGAATGAACCAAACTTTTATTTTTAATCACGTAACAAAATATTAAAACACTTCTAAGTAAAACATGATAATATAACAATATAATAATATTAATACATTATGATAATAACATAACTACTAATATTATAACATTGAACTCTCTAAATAAGTTTCAACATAAAATTAACATTACAACCATCATCAAGTATATACATGTATCCACAGCTATACAACTATATACATGAATATGTGTCCATGCCTCTGGTAGGGGACAGAGGGACACTAACTCAGTGTCCATGCCTCTGGTAGGGGACAGAGGGACACTAACTCAGTGTCCATGCCTCCGGTAGGAGACAGAGGGACACTAACTCAGTGTCCATGCCTCTGGTAGGGGACACAGGGACACTAACTCAGTGTCCATGCCTCCGGTAGGAGACAGAGGGACACTAACTCAGTGTCCATGGGACAGAAGGACACTAACTCAGTGTCCATGCCTCCGGTAGGAGACAGAGGGACACTAACTCAGTGTCCATGCCTCTGGTAGGGGACACAGGGACACTAACTCAGTGTCCATGCCTCCGGTAGGAGACAGAGGGACACTAACTCAGTGTTCATGCCTCTGGTAGGGGACAGAGGGATACTAACTTAGTGTCCATGCCTCCGGTAGGGCCCAGGCCCTGCTGTCCTAAACTGACAGACAGACAGACTTACACAGGAGTAAAACATATACAGTAAATATATCAACACAAGAAAAGAAAGATAAAGCTGTAGAATACAACACACAATATAAAGAACATATAAGAGTACTCTAACATTTTGAATACAATTAACATGCTATAGCTGTTTTTTAATAATGATGGTTTTGATGATTGATGAATGTAGATTGTATGGAGCCAGTAGTAGAGGTGGAATACTGCCCCCTATGTCTTTGGAACAGGTGGCTCAGAATCACACATTGTACCTTTAAAGCAACATTATTAGTTATTATAGTAATCGGTATTTTTGCTCCTTCAGTTTTAGAGTGCAATTAATTTACACCGCTGTCTTAAATATGGACAGCTGAAACATTACATGTGCATTTGTTATGATTACTATACTTAAGAAAGATTAAAAAAATAACAAGTCAACAACTATGCTAACATATTCAAACATCAAGCGAGTGCAACAACACAGGACATAGCCAGCTAATATTACTCACTCTGTCTTGCAGCCTTATATTTCCCTGCCAGCCTTCCCCCCGCCCTGAGCATGAAAACCTTCTCCTCCCAGCTGTCCAAAGCTCCTTTACTAGCGGTGTAAACACTAGCACTCCCCGGGTGCTTCGAGCTCCCAGTCCTCACAGCCCTGCTAACTGAGCTAAAACAAATATTAAATCAAGAGCATGAATTAAGTCATACGTAAATTACGTAAGTCATTGTTGCTATTTGACTCGTCATTTGTGTTATGCAGTTAACCTCTTATGTTGATGTGGGATTCATGTGTGCATGACATGACTTTGCTGCCTTCTTGGCAAGATATCAATATTGTAAAAGAGATTATTTTATCTCAATTGGTTTTATTTGGATAAATAAAGGTTAAATTAAACAAAAATAAATGTGTTCAAATGTTTAAATTGAGGGCATGGGTTGTTTCTTTCTCCATGGCACCTCCCAACCTTCGAAGCCTACCCTGTAGTTCAACCCCTGGGAACACAATGTGTATACACATCTATGTGTCTGCAGCACCCAGAAGACACAGTCAGTGTAATCCTTTCAGTTTCCTGTCTTCTCCTGCAGCTTTCGGCTCAAATCCAATGGGCCCGAGGCCAGGGAGGAGTAGGAAGGACATTTCTGTGAAGGTCTGACTATCTGCTCTCATCTGAGGTCAAGGAATGTGGTGAATGTTATCATTAGTGGACAGCAAGAACCTCCCACAGTGGATTGCACTTTTGCTTACTTACTTACAGGTTTGAACAACATGTGACATACACAAGTAAATTACTTAAAACTGTTTGTTTCCAGAATTAAAGGAAGACTTTAGTCACATGCAGACAGCAGGTAATTAGATTTGTATGACATCTGTGGGTTTACCATTTGTCGCTGTTACTTGGATTGAAGTGCAGGTTGATGAGAACTAAGTTTGCTCCAGTAACAGCTTGTAAGAGGTGGCTGGTGGGTGAGGAACATACTGCACCACCACTTTAAAATCTTGGATGCAACTTGAAATTTAACAGCTTTTTAGATTAGAATTAAAATGTGTTAAATTTTAACATGAAACTACTGCCAACAGCACACGTTTGCTTAGATTGACCGGGTAACAGCACCATAACGTCTGTGTAAAGATTTGAGAGTGAAATAAAATCCAAACTGTAAAAAAGTCACAGAAAGCTGAATGTCCTACTGGGCAAATATGAGTTCATCTTTTATGAAGACATGTGTAACTAACAGCATTTTAGCATTAGCGAGTTGTGAAGACAATAAAGTAGTATTGTAATTAATGCTAACGTTAGATGTGCTGCTAAAGATTAGTTTGATGTATACTCTGATACTGTGTGACCAAATATACTTCCCCGTTACCTTCTCTGTATGCTTTTGGAAAATATGTTTTTTTAGGAAAGTAAGTTTAGTTTTTTACATTTTTGTGTTTTCTTTTTCTCATGTTTAGAATGCAGAACTCTTGTTTTTGTGTGTGTTTCTACATTGTGGTATTACTACTTTAACTTAAGTAAAAGGTCGAAGTACTTGTACCACCACTGTACCAACCACAAACCCTACAATGTGCCTTGCATCATTTTTGAATGAGACCTGCATTTTAGAGGTTTTTGAGACCACATTCCACCGTTGCATTGATCCTTTCACAAGACAGAATAAGCGCTTCTTCTCCATCGTCTTCACAGCCAAACTCTCATGCTGCTTTCAACACACAACAACCAGTGAGTGTTCACAATAACAATCCCCCATACGCACATTCCCAACACCTCCTGAGCCGAACAGATAGGCACTCAGTTTTGGAATCTGACACTTATTTTAGAAATGCATAATTCCTCAACTAGCTCCTTTAATTTTTGACTGCATGTTTGAACGGGCAGGCTTGTTCTCCAAGGCATTCATGTGTAAATAATGTTCATATCCCTGAATAGTACAATGTCCTCTACTTGATAGATTAATCTGGGAAATGACTGATGGTGCGGAGACAAGTACCGATGATGAATGAAATAACAGCAACATCATCCCATTCTGCTGGGAGGCACGTAGCTGTCTTTCAGGAATCCACACTTTGGGAACCATCGGGCCACGAAAGCCTTCAATATTGATTTTTCATTTAACAAACTGCACCTCAACTTCTTTGACAGGGAAGGATTGGCCCATTGGTTTGAAAATTGATGGTGTTGGACACATGAAAACATATACACTTACACAAACAAAGAAGCACACACACACAAGGCATTTCCTCACATTCTGTGTGTGTAAAGCTCAACACCTCGGAAATTGGTCCATTAGCTTCAGAATTGATAGAACCGCAGAAATTACACACCACACACACACTCCTATATTAGTGTACAAGGCCACCTTTAAGTGTCTAACACACGCTGGTCTGTGAAAAAGGGTAATTTAAAGATCCATCGCCATCTGTTTTGGTCCCAGCATGTCATTTTTCCCCTCTGTGGGTGCCTTTGATTTAGTGACAAAAGGGTACCATTGCTGCCTTCCTTCCCACTGTGCGACCAGACATTCAGTCTGAGCTGGTTATACAAATCAAACACTGCCGGGCATCCATCGTATCATCATAGGTATGACCACCTGTGTGAGACTGTTGTTGGTAATCACAAGCATTAGAGGTCCTATTTAAACACTGATCAGGGAAGCTGTTAGTTGCAAATATCACATAACCTGGTGTGAGCAGAGCTGACTGAAGTATGAGGAAGCAGGTGGATGTCTGGTACTGAAGAGCTACCTTTGTACCTTTGTACGTATGGATTTTTTCAATCACAATCTATCCTTCACAGTTATATATTCAAAGAATGTCATTGTAAAAAATAGAGGTATAGAAATGTGTAATTTAGGTATCTTCTGTCCTTACGGTACCTGGAGAAGGTTGTCCATCCTTTTATCTTGTCCAGATAGGACTACTGTCGTCTCACTTATTCCTGTTTGAGCTAGAGTTCTCTTTCTTGAACGCAGTTGATCCATAATGCAGTGGCAAAGATCTCCAATTCAAGGAAGGTAAACTTAAAAGAGTACTCCACTGATTTAGCATTGCAATACTATTTCGGACTCAAATGAACCAGAAATATCGTCCCTTCTAATTCAATGCCCTCACCTTTCTTGTAAAAACCTACATAGCCCACCGTGCAACTTGACCGTCGACTTGGCCAGAGATTCAGGTGTGTTATGTTGTAAAGACTTTAAACAACTGTGTTCCAAATGCAGTGGTACTCCCCGACAACACCTGCAAACAGACTTTGGTGGAGTTCCCCTTTAAGGTGAATATTCACTACAAGCAAACAAATAGTGCAACAACCCCTCTGTCACTTTTCAGGCGTAGCTGTGGGCGTGTCAACGTTTGCAGATAGGGAGTAGCTTACTTAGTAGAAAACCTTGTGTAATGTATGTAATCTCGAATGGTTAGCCTCCATTCATGGGCTAGCAGTTTTTCAGAAACCAATTTCAAACCTTTATGTTTAGCTGTATTGCTACCTGAGGTCTCCTGCTGTTCCTACCAAGCATCACAACTAGAGGTGACAGAGCCTTCAGAAGTTCCTTCTTATAATCATTTATTTTCCAGGAAAAGGCACCACATAGAACATAAAACATATTAAAACTTGTAACTTGACAAAAAATAATTCATTGTGTTTACATCCTCAAGACAAGTGTTTTTCTATTTTGTTATCTTATTGTTTTATACCTTTTATCAGTATATACGTATATGCAATTGTGGGTTACACTTGTAATGTTTTTATTCTCAGGGAAAATGCTCATTGATCAACAACACTTTAAATGTGCCAGTTTGAGCAAAAAGGCTAATTCTTCAACTGTTGTCGGCCTGATGTTAAAATTAGCCATTAAAACAACAAATAAAACAACTTATGCTATACTCAATTTATTCCACGAAAGTGGGTCTCTGTCTGTGTGAGAAACCGTGATTAAAGTCCCAGTTAAGTTTGCCTTAAGGTGTTTCAGTTACACAAAGCAGGCACTTAGACATGTAGCCTGGAGCAGCCAAGAGGGGGACAGGGCTCTCACCATCTCTAAGTCAACGGATGCAGTCAGCAATGGGCTGAAGACAGGTAAAAGTGACACTACTGAGTGGAGATGATTAAGTATATGTGTTAAAAGTTGTTTCCGCCCGAATAAATTGTTAACCATCGCCTCCTTTTTGCATGTAAAATACATTGTGGGTTGATGGTTCAGGTCATAACTAGTTAGACTACTTTTAGGAAAAGAAAAAGATCATACATTTCTTACAATTATTTAAATGCATTTCAAATAATCCCACCGCATCCTGGCTGGTAGTTTGCCAACAGCCAACGGTTGCAGCGATGCCACACCTCCTGCTGAAGGTGTTGAAGCAACTCCAGAAAGGTTTCCCAGGATACAAAGCTCATTCATTCGATGAAGTGACTTGCAGCGGCATGTTTTTTGAAATGAGTGAATATGCTGATTGCTGTTTCTGCTGCAGTAGCTTAACCTGTTACTTGTTTTGGGAGAATTTTTACAATGGAATTTTTGATTATTGAAATGTTCTTTGGAAAAATAAGAAAAGAATCATCAGTCAATCATAATCACCTCACATGAATTATGATTGAAAATGTGGTAAAAAAATATATATATTATTGGCTATTGCTCTGATTTACAAAGGTCTAATATTCACAGAACTGTCATAATTACATCGTGCACTTGCAATTCTAGGCCTCCAGAGGGCCAAATTTGCTGACTTGTAAAGATGTCCATCCACCAGCTCTTATTTAACCCATTCTCTGACAGCTTGTGTGCAGTGACCTCATTGTTTTGTAGTGCATTCTACTATATGTAACTTGAGGACGATTAATAGCTAAATAAATAAATGTTGTAAAAAGGCAAGAGAAAGACATCATTCTTTGACTCAACAAGGGGAACGTGTGAAACATACCAGACCATTGGGAACACTGGAGGAATTCAGGAAAGCAGAAGATATGAGACAGGAGGAAAAAGGGGAAAGGGAGTGATGGAGAAGAAGGGGAAGCAGAGGGGAGGAAAGGAGGGGGTCAGCTGGAAGAATTACAGGATGGGAGCATCATTCCCTCCGCTCTGTCCGACGGGTGAAAGTGGGAAAAGTCAGAGTTCCAGCGCCAGGAATGGGAGGTCACACTTTTATGTTGACAAAAGTGTGTGCATTCAAGGAGAAGCAGCGACAGAGAGAGGGGTTAGAGACACTCGGGTTTTGAGTTAAAGGAAGGAAATTTGTTCGGGGAGTGTGTGTCTAGCACTTCCACTCTACTCTGACAGCTTTGAAGCTTGTCGAGCGAGTAGCCTCCAGAAGAGGTGTTAGTCCTGGATGTTGACATGGGAGAATCGGTCAAGAGCACTTTTGAGTAGGAAGTAGGAATAGGAAGATTTAGCTGTAAAAGATAAATGGACAAACTATGGCTACAATGTGAATAAAGGTACCAGTTTATTTTGAAAGTAATAGTTTGACATTTGACAAGCAGCTAGCCGGTGTAAAAAAAATAAAAGTAACTGCTTTGTAAATAACTCCTTCATAAAACCCCAATGTTAATCTCAGTTTTTGCACCGATTAAACAAACGAGATATAATGTGCTGATGAATAATCTTTAGAAGTGCTGGTAGGTGGCTACTTTACTTTTGGACAGGGCCAGGCTAGCTGTTTCCCCCTATATAAAATAAGTGGACATAGCCATCGTGACATCACCCGTTTGTGGACTACCATTTGAAGCATCGAGGTTGGCATTTTGTCTGTTGAGGGAAAAACTGTCGAGGAGCGATGCCCGGTGGGGCCAGGTATTGTTAGCAAAACAAACGCTCAGTTAGCAGCTAACGCTAGCACTAGCTAGCCAGCTTGGTTAGCAAGGGTAATCTGTAATTCAGTTTAACTGTAACATTAAGCAAAAGAACTTACTTAAAATGAAATAAAATTACTGGAAAAATTAGTAGCCAGCTTCTTAGTGTATTTTAGTACAACCAGACGCTGAACAACGCCAAGGTAACAGGTGCCATAGTAGTGTGGCCATGGTAGCGACGCTCAGGTAGTGAACTGTAAATCCACACCCAAAAGCATACGTTGCTTTATCGTCTATTTTAATCTAAATGGGACAATAATTTACAAAATGAACATCATGCTGTATTGAAGAAGACTTGCAACTACCGGTTGAGACCATAAAATTAGGAAAATGTTTACTGAGGTAACAAATCAAGTGAGAAGTAGAAGAATCTTATTCTTATAGACCTCCACACAATCAGCATTCTCTTTTCAACCAGAGGCCCTGCTGGCCAGTAGAAAAAATGCATATTTTTGGCAATTACGCATTGGCTTCACTTTTCAGACATGGAGATTGTTTGTGCTAAGCTCAGCTAACTATGTCCAGGCTGCAGCTTCATATTTACGGTACAAACATGAAAGCGGTATCAATTTCCTCATCTACCTCTCAGCAAGAAATATATAATATGCAAATAAATGCATTTCCCAAAATGTGCAGAAATGTATGTATTGTTACTGCAAAACCTGTTAAAATCACTTCAGAGAACACCAAGTAAATAACAACTTTAAAAATAGATGGTTTGGTTTATGTGGTCTGGATCTCAAGAGGACTATGGACTCTGCCAACATATTTTTATACAGTTTTTAGGTGTGTCTTTGCATCGTGTAAATACGAGTAGTTGCTGAAAACTTAATCTCAGTCTAAGGGTTTGAATACTTTGTATTGATCTTAGATGGGATGGTGGCTGACCAAGCCTTTACCATATCAGGCACAATCCAATAAAACTCAGGTGTGGCCTTGAATGCTTTCTGTAGTCTGCAATGATCAAAGAGATTCTATCTGAGTCACAGTTCTAATGCAGCAGGTTTTCACACATGCTTCTCACCCTTTATGAAAATGTACCACATATTTATTTGATTTTAAAACGAGTTAGATTGAAAGAGTGACTGTGAATGAAATATCTACAGTGATGTTGACAAAGAGACAGATTGAGAGAGAGAGGCCATGCAGGGCATCATGCCAGGGCACAGATGAGCTCATTGTTGAAACAGGGATTTCCACATTTCCATGTCAGTGTGCTCCATGCCATGACACAGAGTTCAGAAACAAGAGTGGAGAGGAAAGGGGCGCTCATAGGGCACACACACCCAGTGATACACTAACATATAAGCATAGGCACAATCATGAGCGGATTATGAGACAATGGGCCCCCTGGGTACAGACATGCAAAAGGCCCCACCACCTCTCCTACATAGAAGCAAGACACACAAACTTTATAGTTGTTTAGTCTCTTTTTGTTGTTGTTTTCTGTCTCTTTGTAGTTGTTATGCATCTCTCTGTGTTTTTTGTGTGTCTCTTAGTGGTCATTTGTATGTCTCTATGAGGTCATGGTGTGTCATTTTTGTAGTGTTTTTGTGGTTATTCTGAGTCTCTTTCTATTTAGTATATGCGTCTCTTTGAGTAACATTTTGTAGGTGAAGGCCAGGGGGCCCTGACACGTTGGGCCCCAGAGACTTTGCCGGCTAGGCCCTCCAGTAATCCATCCATGGACACAGTGAAAGACATACAGTACATACACCAGACGTTGACATAAAGCAAATATGTTCCATGATTTATCTACAGCATGTCAGTGGAAACATTCAGCTGACTTCCTGAAGAAACACTGGTCTTCTGATTTGGATCGTAGTTTTATCTTCACTTTATTGTTTTTGTCGGACACACATACAAGAACACACACACATTCATGCCCCTCGATTACAATGCGGTCCAGTACAATTTGGTAGGCTACAGTACAATAACACACCAGCGAGTGCTAAACAAAAGTAGCCATCACACATATTTAGCAAATGCAGCGAGGCATGCACAAAGTGGAATGGTTGGCAGTCACATGAAAGCACAAAGCAAGCTAGCAGCATACAAGGAAGGACACACACTAACTCTACCTCTATTCTGTCAAAGGGGCTAGGCCTGCACTGTTTCCATAGCAACCACGCCCCTCCCTTTTGCTTGCAGCGGAGGTGTTTTGAAAGTTCACAATGTGTGTGTGTGTGTGTGTGAGGGGGGGGGTAGAAAGGGGCGTGGATGCCAAATTAACTCCAAGAAGTAAAACACCCTACCTTCAGATCTCAGCGAGGGCAAGTGACAGCAGCACCAAGAGAGAGTAAAACTATTACTAAACTATTTGTGTTTTGGTGAACCATCCCATTAAAGCGGGACATTTGACCACCTGTGAATTATGGAAGAAGACGGGTCCTACGCCGAGCGCAGCAGCGTCTCCGGCAGCACCCACACCATCCCGCAGCAGCAGACCGAAAACACGGCGCTTCTTATCTCGAGCTTCACCCCGTCTTCCGCCCCGTCCTCCCCGACCCCGACGAGCACCCTCTCACGGCTGGGCTTCAAAAGCCCCACCAGCCCGACCGCGGCCGCGCCGGGCAGCCCCGTCGACCGCAGCCAGGTGAGCGCCATCACCGTGGTGGCGCTGCTCGACAAGCTGGTCAACATGCTGGAGGCGGTGCAGGAGAACCAGCAGCGCATGGAGCAGCGGCAGGCCGACCTGGAGGGCGCCGTGCGAGTCGTGCAGGGGGACGTGACCCGCCTGTCCAAGACCCACATTAGCACCTCCAATAGCGTCAGCAAACTGCTCGAGCGCTCCCGCAAAGTCAGCGGGCACCTGAAGGATGTGAGGGAGCGCATGGACAAACAGGCGGTCCAGGTGAAGAAGCTGGAGGCAAACCACAGCCACCTGCTGAAGAGGAACCACTTTAAAGTGCTCATCTTCCAGGTGAGGGAACATGGTGATAGGAAGGGGGGGGAAGTAGCACTCAATGTTTCAAAGAGTCTTTAGTGTTACATTGTAAATAAATGTTGCATTATAGTGTAAGTTAGTTATAGTTTAAAGGGGCACTCCACTCATTTAAATTCAGTTTACCCACTATTTAGCCCATGAAAACATCTGTAAAATACTCCAAAACCTCCAAAAAACTACCCTTGTGATGTCATTGGGGTTGGCTCCGCTCGGCTTCAGGCGTTATATGTGTAGCTAATAAAAGCCTGAATTACAAACTGGAGTTGTGGGGTTTGAAAAAAGTTTCCATTTAGGAAGCAACTTGATCGCATCTAATAAAAGACGTGCATTATGGGAAATATATGATTCAGCGTTTTTGGAGCTTGACCCACTAAATCAGGGGTCCCCAAACTTTTTCCTGTGAGGGCCACATAACTTTTCCCTTCTCTGATGGGGGCCGGGGTCAGTTTGTAACAGAAAAAGTGTGACGATCGCAGGGGTGCCTAAACGTAAACATTTATTGTTTTCCAGAAAGCCACACATAACCAAGCTGAGCTAACAGTCCACTTTTTAGCTTTGAGAGTTTGTCTGCTCGCATTTGGCCTTGAAAGTTATCATACTTGTCTTTGTGACGGGATTCATAGTGGCGGCGCGGATTGTATTCTTTGAATTCCGCCACCGCCTCTTGACAGGTGAGACAAACAGCCTTTTCTTTGCATTGAACAAAAAAAATAATCGGCTAAATACCCTGCATTCTGAATCAATTTTTCTCTTACCTAACCTTTTCGCCATTATTCCGTTCTATTTGACAGGGGCTAGTCTAGGATTCGCGTGGCCAGACTGAAAAAAAAATCATAATGCGTCTCTGGTATTGTTCAGGGGGCCGGGCCAAATGTGGAGGCGGGCCGTATCCGGCCCGCGGGCCTTAGTTTGGGGACCACTGCACTAAATGGTCGGGCTACCTATTTAAAGTTTAGCCATGTTATATCAAATCAAATGTATTTATATAGCCCAATATCACAAATTACACTTTTGTCTCAGTGTGTGTGTGTGTGTGTGTGTGTGTGTGTGTGTGTGTGTGTGTGTGTGTGTGTGTGTGTGTGTGTGTGTGTGTCATATTTGCATCAACATTTGACTGCAGTAGTGGGTGTGTTCGAATGTGTGCACATTTCTCATGTGCTTGGTTTGCACTGACACGTGATATGCTGTAGGTGAAGAGCACTTCATTACAATTTCAACACTTAAAAACTTGTTGAACAGGACTAAGGCAACCTTAGAGCTCAGTTCATAAAGTGTTGGGAGCAGTTTGCTGTTTTCTGACTATTTTAAACATATCTCTACTATTAGAAGTGTAAAAATGCTGAATATTACATTATTCTGAATGTAATTTAAGATCTTAACAGTTTTTAAACATGTGCATGTCAGGCTCTCTCATGTTCTCTGTGTGTGTGTGTTAGAAGAAGGGTGTGTCTGGGAATGGAGCTACAGAGGATAATAGAGGAGGGCTCAGACACTGACTTTGACTAGATCTGTTTGCACCCCACAGTCATAATTCAGACAGACAAATGGCTTTTGGATGGATTTACCACTTCAACTGCCAACCTGTGAGGTTACTCTAACCTGGCACTAAAAAAATGTGAACTTGCGGAAAGTATCCTTACATAACCCAACTTCTGTTTACACAGCATGTAAAAGTTTAACTTAAGCTTAAAGGAATATTTCAACCACCAAAATGACCATTTGTATCTCAATTACTCACCCTGCGTTACCTTGAATTCTTGAATAAAACGTTGTTTTTCTCGCATGCCTGCATGGTGAATAAATAATCCAAAGTTTCGTTGTTAAATGCAGCCCCTCATTTACTTTTCAAAATGTTTGGATTCTTCGTTCACCACATGCGAGAAAATTGAGTAGTTTATATACAAATGATCTTTCTGGTGTTATCTCCAACCTGGGTTCTTGATTTGCTTATTTATCATGTGGTTGCCATGTGAGATGAAAGCAGTTCATATTGTATTTGACGGCAGATTTTCCACTCAACCAAAAAAAAACACAGTCTAGGCATGGCCTCCGAGTATGCTTTGTGCATGAATAAGTGCGCGTTTTTTTTCGTGCTTACATGTGTACGTGTGGGTGCGTCTGAGCATGTGCGTACAAGTGTGTGTGCCCAGGCAGCAAAAAAGGGGGGGCAATTGTTGACATAGCCAGAGCCACTGAGAGCTCTTAACCGCCGTTGTTATCTGGTTTCCCAGGTACTGAGGCTCTGTTGTTTAAATGCAACAGGTGCCAAGCCTCTGTGGGTGAGGTCCCGCCGATCGATTTGATTGAATCCCCGGTCAGTTTTTATGTGCTAGACGGGAGTGTCCTGTTGCTTTAGAGACAGCGAGACTGGACCTTGTTGCTTTCATCTCAATGCATTGTCAAACTCCACGCGTCCTTTGGATTTTTCATGTTATATTTTTCCTGGCTGCAAATATCCCTTTGTTTTTCATGTTAATGAATTGATCTACTGTTTTATATGTGATCTTTTGTATTAATACTATAACAGCATTTAGGAGAAGCCTAACGTTTATCAGGACAGTTGTGTGGCTTAAAGGCCACCAGTTAAAATGTCTGACCTGACTTCTGCTAAATTGAGTTTTTCCCTCCAAATTTGATTCAAACTAAGAGCGGAGCATGGGTGTTGTAGGGCTAGGCATGCGTGTGCAGCATGTGTGTGCGTGCAACCTGCCCATTGGATGTTATGCTGATGTGTTGGGTCAGGTGTATGCAGTTACAGAGCTGGTAAATGAGACTTCACGTGCCTGAGGGGAGAGGGAAATAAAAGAACCGTTCAGCCCTGGTTCCTTCTCTTCCCTGAGCTTGTGTTGACTCCTGTCTGTGTCCATCACTTTCTGCCTCACCTAATCTCTTTTTGCCTCCAGTATTGTGTGTCTTTTTCTGGATGTTCTCAATCTGGTGCTGTGCGCTAATATTCCTGTCTGATATACTATATTTTGTTTTAGGTTTAAATGTTTTTCACTTCTCACATTGCTCACTCCCACTGTTTCTTCATCTCTTTATACAAACTCCAACTTGCGTGTGAGTGTGTGTGCTTTTTTCTGTCTTTGGTCCAGCCACCTGTCCCGATTCCCTGAAACTACATGAAAGCACACGCCGCAAGCCTCACGCCACTCTTTGATAACGCACATTTGCTGCACACCCGACAGCCAAACTCTTTATTCCAGCCCTGTAGCTATTGGCTAAGAGGCACTCCTCCTCCTCTTCTTGCTTGACAAAATTGATCCAGAACACTCATCACCCTGTACGTGCCAGCTGAGGTGGAAACACAGAGGGTTTCTGGGGTAAACGGCTACTGTTGCAGCCGGGTGAGTAGGGGTCTATGCCCGCTCCAGGCTTTGGCCCTGGTCAGTCAGAAATGGCAGCACTGTCTGTCGCTCCGTTGCGTTCCTGTGCATAACAAGGACTAATGAGGACTTAATTACTGATGCTTGGCCCTTGTTTGTTTGTTTTTGTGCACCAGTGCTTTTCCTGTCCCCACATGGCCCTCCCATCTCCGGGCCTAGTCTCATACACACACACACACACACACACACACACACATAATTCCCGGCCATAATGAGACTCCAGTGTGTACAGTATGGAATTTGTTTTGATAATTGCCGTTTAGAAAGGTAAAATGTTTTGTGTTGGATTGCAGATATTTTTTCTTTCAATTATTTGTCACACAGATTAATTTCAAAGGCTGAGTGTTTCAATATCAACAGTCACCCTCTCCGGAGATCTTATAATGTATCTAAATTGCGTCACTATGGCATGCTGCATGAAATACTGCATATTTGGAATTTTATTTCCTGGGACAGAAGTCATTTATTTCTGAGTACCTGTAGATCTTAATCTCCCCATCTGTGTTTATTTCATAGTGGCATTTCATCACAACAAACAAGTCAACCACAATGGCAAATTGAATTTGAATGCTGTGAGTATTGTATGTGTGCTCCCGGCTTGCACATGGGGGCCCAGTTTAGAGTTGAGTTCGATATGTAGCAAGCGAGAAGGGAGTTGTTGTGTGGACCATCATGGTGGGGTGGGAAGAGGATGTTTGTCTGTATTTTTGGGATCCCTAATCGCAGACTGGTAGGGAGTGACAACAGTCAGAGCTCTCACAATCTGTCAAGGAACATTCATATCACATTGCAAGGAAAGAAAAACATGCTCCCCGGCCAAACTAAACACAATGACTGCAGACTGCTTTTTGTTGATAGAAGTTGCTCGGTAGGAGTCCAAGGATTCTTGATACTTATGTGTCTTATTCTTCAGTTATACATGTATTAATGCCTGTTGCATATTATAGAGGATGTTTTATTCTTAACTGAATTTAGAAACATGTGAGACCACAGACATAAAGACAGATTTAACCTTCTTTTCTTTTTTTATTGTAGAACGCACACCAGACGAGTCAGTAGAGACACAGGACCACACATGTGGTGTTTATGTAAACTAATTCTAACATTAGGCTAGTTCTTGATTTTACAATTACAGCATTACTCAAGTATAACCAGGAAAATGTATTGCAGGTGACGCAGACACGTTATCCACATTAGCGTGGCTCATTAACACTTTAGCATGGCTTGTTAGCTAACGTTAGCCAGGTACATGTAGCCTACGCAACATCTGGTTGGTGAGACTTCCCGGACAGCTATTGCGACTTTCTTCTGAATATTCCATCACTGTTCCTTTCAGTGTTTTGTATATATCATGTTAGATATTTACAATCCAGTTGGTAACATTAACATTATGTCTGCCCTGTTCTCTCCTCGTGGAAGTGACACTCATTTAATACGTTGAAATAATTTCCTTGTAAACTCTTTGGATTGCAAAATCTCCGTCTTTCACCACATCATGACTCACTATTATGTACAGAAGATGTTTACAGTGGTTTAAAGGTTTTGAGTGATTGGCTTCACTTCAGTCATTCTCATTCTGTTTGCTTTCCTAC